>NW_022881580.1:0-129000 GCF_004382145.1 Drosophila mauritiana
TGTCCGGGTTCAGTGCTCATAAGTAGGTCGCTGCTCGTGGGGGTTTCGGGGGAGGTGAAATCAAAGACACTAGAATAACAAGATGCGTAACGGCCATACAAATTTTTGGCACGCGATTTTTTGGCCGTGGCTCTAGAGGTGGCTCCATGCTCTCTTGAGTTTTTGTTCGAGAGAGAAAGAGCGGAGAGCGCTACAGCAAACAGCTCTTTTCTACGCATACAGTGATAGCATACAACTGTATGTGTGCACACGTATGCTCATGTATTGTAAATTTGACAAAATATGCCCTTCACCTTAGAAGTTCGTTGACTTTAAATCTATATTATTTTTTATCAATTGGCACCATGCGAAAAATTCTTGTTTTGCATTGCCTCAACGTTATTATTATTTAAATAAAGCTTAGAAATAGTAATAGACGAATCTATGCACATCACAAAATAAATTTCGAAAATGACTTTATATTAGAATACTTGTTATTAGGGTATTCAGCTTGCGGCGTGAGAAAAATTAATAAGGCAATGATTGTTGAGTGCTTGTGTCCGCACTTCGTGCCTGACGATATGACTTTTGCAACGAACTGTTTTCATATTTTTATATGATATATATATAATATATATTTCATATATATGAAATATTATTATGAAATATTATTATTTATTAATAAAATTATTATTTTTATTATTTATTAATAAAATTATTATTTTTATTATTTATTAATAAAATTATTATTTTTATTATTTATTAATAAAATTATTATTTTTTTATGAAATTAAAAAATAATTATTATTTTTATGAAATATTTATTTCTCAATGTTATATCTTCTTTTTGGAAAATTTATGTTTCAAATTACAGTAGTTATAATAATTTCCTTTGTATTTGCTTTAATTATTTAGTATACTTATTAAGTCATTTGACTTAATATGATGTATGTAAATGAACCATTTTATTATTTAAGATGCGCATTATATTCAGCTATCAGTTTAATTTTTTTTTTTGGTATATTCCAATTTGATATTTTTAAAAAGCGCGCACTTTTGGGTGGGAAGAATAGCGCGCCAAATTTTTTGTTTTTCCTTTTCATTTCTCTTAGCCCGTTTGCTTAAAGTTGACTATACGCAGAGCTCCTCGCTTTTTTAATCTTTTCGCATATAATCGAGTTTATATTCAACTAAAATCGTTTTGTTGCAATAGTGAAGTACGGAAATATAAGCGCAAATAGTAATTGCGATAAATAGTGAATAGTAAATAGTGTTTACGTATTTTCGTAATTTTTCGCGCTTATACAACGTGCTGCTGCTTTTCGACAAAGGTTTTATTTATAAATTGTAAGTGAAAAAAACATTTAAATGGCCCATTTGAATGACCTTATGGATATGGCCAAGAAAAAAAGAAGATTCATAAGTGGGAACAAGTGCAGCTTATCCCACTGTCGGAAATCTAGGCGCGATTTCCCCGCTCTTAAATTGTTTAGGTTTCCTGAAAGGGATCCAACAATGTTAATAAGATAGGCGGAAAAATGCCAATTTACAGAAGATTTTATGGCGAGCACTTCATCACTGTTTTTATGCCAAGATCATTTCTCCCCAGATGATATTGGGGTAAAATATTTGAAGCAAGGGGCAATTCCAGATCGCAATCTTATAAAATATAAAAGCTGCAATAATGACTATATTAATTTAAATGCTGTAGGAACGCCTCCACGAAAAAGACAACGCTCACAGTCCCCCGTTGAAGTTTGTCGGCAGTGCCATAAAAATGCAAAAACTTTAAAAGTGTTTCAAAAAATCTAAAACGAAAATTAGTTAGGTTGGAATCCATGTCCAAGAAAAACATATATTCTGAAATAGAAAAAATAAATTTAACGGGAAATGAAAAAATATTGGCGAAAATGCTTATTAAGGAAAAAAAGAGCACAAATACGAGATGGAATGATTGCGAAAAATTGTTTGCTCAGAGCATATATTACAGGTCCACATCGACATATACGTTTTTAAGAGACTCGCTAAAATTAAATTTTCCAAGTCCATCATTGTTGGGTCATGCAGCCGCATTATATTCTTTAATATTATAAGTCAAATTAATCAGTGGTAGCAGTTGCGATACCCATAGTGCAAACCGCTGCTCTCGCACGCACTTATCTGTACGGCGCTCATTCCTTGTTTGTTGTTGTTAGCAACCTACGTTAAGCTTGGGCGCTGCATTTCGGCTGTCTGCCCGCCAGTTGCCAATTCGTCGTGTTTCGGAAAAGACCAAACTTACGCATTCAATTATCGCTATCGTAAAGGCATAACTATTCGCAAAATAAAAACTGTCGTTATAAAAGCAAACTTTCTTCGGTTTTTTATTATTCGCAACAGCTATTGAAAAAGCTCAATAGCTAAACAGTTGGTGACCCCGACGTGATCGTGTTAATTTGCATGCATTAATTAATGCACTTATCCCGTTTATAAATAAATATAAATACCTTAAATCGCAATCGGTTGGACAAGTGAGTGGAGATTTCGGTGATAGTGGCTGTGTTTAAGCGAGCTAGCATTGCATATATACATACATTGCTACATATATCGTTGCGTGCATTGACCCCGCTTGCATTTTCGGCATCTATTTTGTGCTCATCTTCCCGCTGAACCGAATCAAAGGCGATTTGTTGCTATGCCCGCTGAAGGTGAAAAAAACAGGGTGACCTTTTTAAAGCGCAAAGCCAATGCGCTGTTCAGCAGGTTGCAGAGGCTACAAACGTCGCTGTCTAATGAGACGCTAAGCGGATACGACGAACCCACTCTTACGGTGAGGCTGGAGCAGATTGATGAGCTGCAAAGTGCCTTCAATGTTCTGCATACAGAACTGGAGGAATTGGACTTCGACGAAATTGGCAGTGAAATGAGCGAGTCTTTCGATGAATTCATCGTTGAAGGCAAGTGTGCGCGCGGAAATAGCCAAACGCAATGTGCATTTCGCGCCGCACTCAACGCTTGCGGAAGGTGTTGTGCCCCACCAGTGTAGTGGTCCTCAAACGCAGCCGCGGCCGAGGCCGATGCCGTTGCCGCCTGTGCAGCTGCCAACGTTTGGCGGAGGCTACGCAAACTGGGCTGATTTTTACTCCGTGTTCACGAGTATAATCGACAGCCATCCGGACCTCTCCAACATTGAGAAATTTCAGCATCTGCGGTCATGTTTGAGGGATTCAGCGCTGGAAACTATCCGATCATTGGAGATTTCAAACAGCAATTACGAAGCGGCCTTAGAGTTGCTTCAAAAAAGGTTTGATAATCGGCGTCTCGTTTTTCAGGCCCACATCACCGAGATTCTGGGTTTAAGGGTAGTACGGAATGGTTCAGTGGCATCGCTTCGGGAATTGTCGGACAAATTTAACGCTCACATTCGTGCGTTGAAGGGTTTGGGCACCACTGAGCAAATCGCTGGCTGCATCATAGTGCAAGTGCTGCTGCAAAAGCTGGATGCGGCGAGTCAAGCTAAGTGGGAGGAGCGCTTGGAGGATCCGGTCGTTGCCAACCTTATTCCGTCGTGGGAATCGATGGCTGCATTCCTGGAACAGCGATGTAGGACTTTGGAGGCGGTGTATTGCGCCATGGCAACCTATGCGCCAAGCGTTCAGGTGGGCAGAAATCGCTCGACGCTAGTTGCTACCACCCAAAATTCTCTTGGTTGCATGCTTTGCCATAGTGCAGAGCATGCCATATATTATTGCCCGCAATTTAGAGACTTAGCGCCAGTAGATCGTCTGCGCGAGGCAAAGAGACTAGCACTATGCCTAAATTGCCTAAAGGCAAGTCATCAGCTACGGCAATGCAGCTCGAGCCGCTGCCGCACCTGTGGAATCAGGCATCATACGCTGCTCCATCTAGATGGTCGGCCTTCCTCGCAGCCACGTGTTCCGGTGTCTTCAAGCTCCCACACTGAGCCTTCTGCCCCGCTTTCGAATTCTTCTACTCTAATTGCCCAGGATCTCGGTAGTGACCTTGTGCTGCTAGCCACTGCAAACGTTCTAGTGCAGAATCGATCGGGACTGTTCGTTCCCTGCAGGGCCTTGTTAGATTCTGGCTCTCAACTGCACTTGGTCACCTCTCGGTTTGCAAATCAACTGCAACTTAAGAGGTCGAGGTCGTCCGGCTCCGTCGCTGGAATCGGGGATTCCAATTTCGCGACTGATGGATTCTCGGTAGGAATTGCTATTCGGTCTGTCACTTCGGACTTCTCAACGAGCATAACAGCAGTTATCGCTCCCAATATCACGGATCGCCAGCCAAGTTCTAATTTGGACATTGGGGACTGGAAGATTCCAGAAAACCTGCAGCTCGCCGACCCGGAATTTCATAAAGCTCAGCGTGTTGACATGTTAATAGGAGCTAGCCTGTTTTATGAGCTGCTGTGCGTAGGTCAGATAAAGTTGTTGCCAGGACTGCCCCTGCTTCAAAAAACTCGCCTGGGCTGGATTGTGTCTGGAGGCTGCGCGCGCCCTTGCGGTAGCGCCTTAATAGCTTCACGCGTTCCTTCTTCAGCCAGCAAGGAAAACATATTTGTGGCAAATAGGGTTGCTGCCATTCAGGAGCTGACAGATGTCACGGCTTGGCGTTATGTTCCAACAGCGTTAAATCCGGCTGACATCTTATTCAGAGGATCCCTGCCGTCTGAGATTAGCGAATCGTCACTCTGGTCGCATGGATCCGCCTATCTTACGGAGCCTGAAAGAGATTGGCCAACAGCTGTTTGTCCTTACAAACCGGTGCTTGAGCTTCGTCGAAGTGTGTTCATCGTAAAGTCGCCGTACGTGGATGTAATTGCTAGCTCCAAATTTGCAAATTCTTACCCCTCACTTCAACGAGTATTTGCATACATTTACCAATTTTGTAATGGAATTCGTCATCCTGGGCTCACCGTCGCACACATTCAAGAGGGTACTCATATGATGCTGCGGTTGGTGCAGCGCGCGCATTTATGGGAGGACCTGCAGTCCCTAAAAACGCTGGGAAGAGTTTCCGCGTCTAGTCCCACATCATCGCTCTCGCCGTTCCTGGATCAATTTGGACTTCTTAGAGTAGGCGGTCGCCTCCGGAATTCGTCATTGGACTTTGATGGCCGCCACCCGAAAATCCTTCCAAGGTCCCATCCGGTGACTCTAGCAATTATCTCGCATTACCATGAAAGCAATCTTCATGCCGGACCTCGAGCTCTTCTGGGTGCAATTCGATCCCAATATTGGCCTATTGGGGGGAGGAAGACGGTTACCAAGGCCGTGAACAGGTGCATCAGATGTTTTCGGAGTAAGCCGCGGCTGATAGAGCACATAATGGCAGACCTTCTCAAGGAGCGCTTGGAAGGATCTCACGCTTTTGAGATGGCCTTTGGCGAGAGTCATGCAGTTGATTCCTGGCAGAGGCGGCGTCGCTCGAGTTGCAGAATTGAGGACCGCGTCTGGAGTAATAAGGCGGGCAGTGAACAAGCTGTGTCTGCTTCCCCTTGAGGACTCTGTTGGAAGCCAAGCTTCCAATGGGGGGAGGATGTTGGGTCATGCAGCCGCATGATATTCTTTAATATTATAAGTCAAATTAATCAGTGGTAGCAGTTGCGATACCCATAGTGCAAACCGCTGCTCTCGCACGCACTTATCTGTACGGCGCTCATTCCTTGTTTGTTGTTGTTAGCCACCTACGTTAAGCTTGGGCGCTGCATTTCGGCTGTCTGCCCGCCAGTTGCCAATTCGTCGTGTTTCGGAAAAGACCAAACTTACGCATTCAATTATCGCTATCGTAAAGGCATAACTATTCGCAAAATAAAAACTGTCGTTATAAAAGCAAACTTTCTTCGGTTTTTTATTATTCGCAACAGCTATTGAAAAAGCTCAATAGCTAAACAATCATCTTTGCAAAAGTGGAACAGCATCAAAAAATTACAGCCCGGAGACAACGAATGTTTGTACTCAACCCTTAAAGAATCTATTAAAGAAATGAATGCATCTGATAAAGAGTGCATATTGGCTTGTGATGAAGTAGCAATAAAAAAAAACCTAGCTTACAATGTGTCAGTTGATATTATAGATGGAATAGAGCATTTACTTGATCGCTCTAATAAAATCGGAAGCCATATTTGCGTATTTGTTGTTAGGGGTATTTTAAAAAAATGGAAATTTATAATAAACTATTTCGTGGCCGAAACGAATATATGATAAAAGGCGATTGCTTAAAAAGTCTTATTTATAAAAACATTATTATCGCTGAAAAAATTGGGTTCAAAGTAAGGGGTGTTGTGTACGATCAAGGAGGTAACAATAGAAAATGTACCTCACTACTTGAAGTCACCAATGAGAAACCTTACTTTACCTTAAATAATAAAAAATATTATATGTTTTATGACATTCCGCATCTTTTCAAGTCTATAAGGAATAATTTTCTGAAAGCTAATTTTGAAACCCCTGACGGACTAGTTGATTTTGATGTCATTCGAGAGATTTACGAATTAGATCATGGATCAGTAACGAGAATGACTAAATTAACAAGAAGCCACGTTAATCTAACTAGATTTGAGCTAATGCGCGTATGTTTGGCAACTCAGACACTTAGCCACACTGTTGCAGCGGCAATTAAGACTTGTAACCAAAACAAGCAATTACATCGAAATAGTTCCGAAGTTGCAGCTTCTACGGCTGCATTTGTCCAAAAGGTTAATGATTACTTTGATTGCCTGAATAGCAGAGTATTAACTGACAAAAACCCAATGAAATGCGCGCTTCAAGTTAACAATGCAGTTTGGAATAAACTAAAGGAAATGCAGGAATACCTAAAAAGCGTTAAATATCACGGGAATAAAATATATTGTGTTGATGGCTTGATCCAAACTACTGAAGCTATATTTGGACTCGTCGAAGATCTCTTTAAGGATCACGCAGACCACTTTTTCTTTTTAACTAGTAGAGTTAACCAGGATCCCTTTGAAAATATATTTGCGTGCGTTCGAGCAAAAGGTGGTAACTGCAGAAATTCTTCAGTTAACGAATTTAATATAATAATTGCCAAGCTCATATCTCTACACATTTTTAAATTTTCCCAAAAGTCGAATTGCGAATCAGATGATGATGTTATGTTGCCAATAGAGTTCGATTCGATAATATATCAGCCTTTCAATGAAAAAAAGAAATACAGCAACAAGAATACTCTGTATCATTTTCCAAAATTCTGCAAGACAATGAGAGGTACTTTTGCCAAAATATAGATAAGTTTTTGTGCAATGATGTACCCATTGAACTAACTTCCAGTAGATATTTTGTTGGATATATTGCTAAAGGATCCAGTTGCGATAAATGCAGATCGGTAATTTTAAAAGAAACCGAGCATTTAACAGCTCCATCAGAGCTTTTCATTTATGAGAAAAACTACTCAATAGACTCGGACTTCGGGAAATTAAAGGCACCATCTGATTTATTTTTTTATATTTGCAAAATACACATTAAAGTTTTCGAAAATATTTTTAAAACTAATAAAAAACAAATATGTATAAAAAAATTTATTGTTGAGCAATGCATTAAGTGCACAAATGAAAGTAGTGCCTTCTCATTATGGTTTTATGAAAATAATGAATGTTATGTACATAGAACAGATTTGTTAAACAAACTTATAAAAGTTTTGCTTTTTAAGCATTGCAAGTGGATAGAGAGCAAATTTGTCCTTCACCAAAAAAGTGGCTGCATAGTGCCAAACGAATGTATGGCCGTTACGCATCTTGTTATTCTAGTGTCTTTGGTGAAATCATGCTTGTGCCGTCACCGATAACTCGCGCGTAGCTAGCCTTAAAGTGTTGAACAAAGCTTGCAAAGTCAATTGTAACAAGATTTCTGAAAATAAAACCATTTTTTTTGTATAAGACCAGCACATACAAGCAATGTACATAAGAAAATTTTTTGGTAAGTATGTATATAATAATACATCAACAAACGTGTAAAAGCGTTGAAATAGGGCAGCCCCGATTATGATAAGTAAATGGTTAATGCCGTGGGTATGAGTCAATGTTTGTGTTTTGGCGCTATTATTTTACTAAAGCGGAATTGATTTTACAAAGTTCTTAAATATTTTGTTGGTTGGCTTTTCGGCAAAAAGCGCAAACTATGTGAAGAAAGAGGTGGAGAAAGTAACAATAATGGCGATGACGAAAAAGTGGAAAACGAAATTGAGACAGCTGTGCCAGCTCCCGACTTAGGTGTTAGTATATCTAAAGGTCGTGCGGCCAGGAAAATATAAAGATAATAACATCTATTATTTCCTGTATTGTGTTTTGCAGATCCCACGACATGGCGTTGAGAAGCAAGCACTACGGTGAAGGAATTGTAGAGCACTTATACAAACCTAGTATCGACGCTAGAGACAATGTTTTAAAAAAGCATATGGAGCATAGAAAAGGAAACAAGCTATCGATCAGTTGAAGTTCAAAATGAAATCATAAGCCTTTGTGGTGAAGTCCTAAAAAACCAGATTATACAATTAGTTCAAAATGCAGACGCATATAGCGTTACAGCTGATGAAACTGCTGATGTGTCTGGATCAGAGCAATTGTCAATATGTTTGAGGTATTCCCATGAAGGCAAAAACGAAGTCCAAGAATCGTTTTTTCGGGTTTGTAGAAATAAAAACGTTGGATGCAAAATCAACAGCTAATGCTATTGACGATTTCTTAACTAAAGCAGATCTCAATCCTGACAAATGCGTTGGACTGGGATTTGATGGCTGCTCAACAATGCCTGAAAAGGAGGGCGGTGTGCAGGCAATCTTACGCAAGAAATATAAGAAAGCTTTATATTCTCATTGTTCGTCGCATAAACTAAATTTAGTCATCAACGACCTTAATGCACTGGCAGATATTCGAAACACCACTGGAACAACGAAAAACATTATTACATTTTTCCGCGAGTCTGTTCTGAGCAGGAAGATAATTCCCAATATATCCAAGCTTTGTGAAACGATATGGAGTGAAAAATACAAAGCTATTAAACGTTTTAGGAAATTTTCGACGATATATTGGAAGCATTGCAAGGGCTGTCACGTGATAGCAATGCTGCTACCCGAAATAATGCCTTCTTGCTTTATAGCGCTGCTTCCAGAGTAATATTTATTATGTGTCTCACTATAATTACGAAATACTCGGCGATGCTGGAGCCGGTAGTCAACGTGCTTAAATCAACGACTTTGGATGCGGTCAAGGCCTCTCAGCACATTAAACGCATAATACAACTGTTAAGAATCCTGATAGTATAAGGGATGAAGTATTAAGAGATGCAACAGTCGTTGCAGAGACAATTGGGTTGGAGGAGGACATGACATCACTTCCTCGTATATTCGGCAAGCAATGTCACAGAAATAACCATCCAGCTGAAAATAGCTCAAAGTATTGGAGGAGGTCATTGATTATTCCTTACTTGGATTAGCTCACTCGATAATCGGTTCTCCGATGAAAAGAAGGTATTATTTTCTTTGTTCTATTTACATCCGGAAAAAATGCAAATAATGTCAAAAGACTCACTTATAACAAGTTGCGAAATACGATTTACCCAGCCTTAAAAATGAAATTAAGCTTTGGCAACAAATGTGGCGCTGTAAATGTATCTGAGATGACTGTTCTTGATACGATTCAGTACGCAAATGAATTTTAACCCTATATTTAAAAACCTCTGAAGATTTTAATCGCTTTACCGAGTACAAATTGTTCAGTTCAGCGATCATTTAGCAGCTTAAGACGTATAAAGACTTGGCTGCGAAGTACAATGGTAGAAAGTCGTCTTAATTTGCCTGGCTTTGATGAGTGTTCACCGACGACTAATTATGGATGATTTGGATGAATTCAATAACAAAGAATTTAGTAAAATCCCCAGAAAGTTATGTTTTTCTTAAGCTTTGTTTCATTTAAAATAAAAATTGAAGTTTAAAAAAACTTATTTGTTTTGTATTTACCCTTCACTCAAAAAGTGAATATTTAGTTGCGTCGCAGACCCGACGGTGCTTATACTTATATGCACAGATGCCAAATATACCATAAAGCTGTTATATTCGAAAATATCTTACGAATTATGACTCATGAAACCGGGTTATCCAATCGCGATATAGGCAACGAAACTTGTCTAAAAAGGAGGAAGTGAAGGGTATCCGGTTGGGGTAGTCGAGGACCACTTTCCCACATTTTTAAAATTATAATTCTACTATCTGCCCCCCCTGGCTGACGGCCTGGCGACGCCCTTAACCTACACCAAATTAATTCGCAGTCTATTCATATTAAAGAACGTTGGTTCAAAAGTCGAATTCAAAGAAATTATAATTCAATCACATGAAAATCTTTACACCCTGGTATACAGAAAATGACAGAATTATTTAAAGAAAATCACTTCTTTCCAAGTAGCCAACTCAGACTTCCGAATATAATAAACGAATGCAACATATGCAATCTGGCCAAACTAGAACAGAGAAACACCAAAATGCTTTTAAAAATCACACCTAAACGGGAACATTGCCGAGAAAAATTTGTTGTCTGAGGGAAAACATTACATCAGTTGAATTGATATTTATTCTAAATTCGCTACACTTGGGCAAATTAAAACTAAGGATTGGATAGAATGCAGAAACGCATTAATGCGAATTTTTATTCATTTAGTTAAACCCAAACTACTAAAGGCAGACAGAGACGGAGCTTTCTCCAGTTTAGCTTTGAAGCGATGGCTGGAATAAGAAGAAATCGAAGCAGACCTCCAAAGATTACACAAAACAATAAATGAAAAGTTTCGAATTATCAATACTAGACACCCAATATTAGACACTCAAAAAATTAAAGAGAAGAATATAGATAAAATAAATGAAGACCGACAGGAATTTAATATTGACACCAATTACAGAAAAGATCCACTACAGAAAGGCAAATTAGAGAATCCATTTAAACCAACCAAAAATGTAGAAAAGACAGACCCTGACCATTAAAAAATCCCTTATAAAAAAGGAGTTTCGCACTAAAACAAAACACAATTCAAAAAACAAAAGAAAACTAATCAACTCTCAATTTCACAGGAACCTGGTATTATCAGGTACCACTATTGCTTATAACCAAAATTGCCAAAATTCAATTAATAATATAAAAATAGAAGGAAACAAAATGATAAGAGTAACGCAATACAAAATATAAATCAATAGTATAATTTTAAGTGAAAATCTGCTAAAACCATAAATAGATTTGACACCCTTATACACACCACTTAATATAACAAAAATAAAAATTGTAAAACACCACGACACATTGTTAAGATGATATCAGAGAAAAATATTACACATACATTACATACTAATTAATGACCATTGTGATAATTGCACTAATTTGGATGTACTTATATTTAAGATATCTATCATTAAGACAATTATGATGATGTATGCATAACTTAAAATAAGAAAAAATCAAAACACACCACAAAAAATAGAAATAGAAAAAACTTAATTTCCCATACTATATTTAGTAATCCCAGCCCAAGTATAGGATTCTCTTTAAGGGAAGGGGAGTGACGTATTTGCGTGGTCCAAACCGGCCACATCAATTATTTCAAATAACTATAACATAATATATGGCAGCTGCGCAGCATCCGTTTTTAATAAAAAATTCTTTGGCAGCGGCACTTAGCCGTTCTTGTAAACATCCTAAAACCTAACCTTAGCCGATTTGACTGCTCTCTTTGAATCTTTTTCTAATCTTAAGAATCCAAGAGCGATGCTCTCCCGAAATACAAATATTGTTAAAATACTGAATACTCCAATTTACATTTGATTTTTAGTCTTAAGTTGACATCCGAATAAAGAAGTTCAATAAAAAACCTTGGTCAAATAATTCTTATCGGCGTTGTCCTCAGTCAACTGAGAGGACATTTATACGATTTAAATAAAAAAATATTACAACCTGTTTTACTATATAAACAAAAAATGATATTATTTCTATCCTTTTTATATTATCTTTAACCTTCCGCACGTGGTTTATATTAAAGATGTATAAACATCTGGTTCTTATCGGCGTTGTCCTTAGTCAACTGAGAGGACATTTATACGATTTAAATAAAAAAATATTACAACCTGTTTTACTATATAAACAAAAAATGATATTATTTCTATCCTTTTTATATTATCTTTAACCTTCCGCACGTGGTTTATATTAAAGATGTATAAACTTTTGAGCGCGAAACTCTAGGATTAATTGGTACCCCACCTTTTTACCGACCATACAGCCGGAACCAGCACATCCAACTATCCTTGAATACACACCCCATCGTGTGACAAGATCCAGCAATTACCATGTTGTATGCTACAAAATTGGCAAGGCAAACCATAAAACAAAGAAAAATCAAAACAGCTTTCAAAGTTTAAAAGATGAGTTTCGCTTTGAATCCATGTTTTTTCCGAACGTGCAGTGTGGATTGGGCCATTGTCGTGGTGAAAATGCAAAAACGTTATTAAAGTAGGGAAATGTAGTTTTAAATTCACAATTACAATATTTCGCGATAATTTTTGGTGTTAAAAACTGCAATTTACAGGGGCCATAATAGGATTCTGCTGTAGGATACTTTTTTTTTTAATTATTATTTATTAAGTGAAGAATCCGTACATCATAATATTGTATCTTAACATCACAGGATGGAGAAATATTCTTAGAAATTACCAAACACTATATTAAAATAAGTGATGTAGGAACATGAGTGAAGAGTTTTTACTGTTGCCCAATTGTCTTGCCGAAGCCTTGCCGTTTGAGTCGCCTCAGAGGTCGAGCGTCTTGCAAGAAGACTGCTATGGTTCAGTAATCTGTCACTGTATCGACTTGTATGTCTCCCAATTTGTGTCTCAACTGTGTGAATATTGAGGATTTTATGGAGTGTGGAGTTACGTACATACCAGGGACAGTTAGATATTTGCCGTAGTGCGCGATTTTGCATCACCTGGATACGTTTATAATTAGATTTGGCAGCAATTCCCCAAATCTGTATCCGGTATAACCAAATCGGTACGATACAGTGCGCATACACAGCTCTTCTGCACCTCACCGCTCCTTCTATTCATGAGCCATCTCAGCTGTTGTGATCTGTGACTACATTTCTTTATTGTGTTTTTGCGGCCCAAAGGTGAGCCGTTTATCCAGGGTGATACCTAGATATGTTGCTTGCAGCGGCTGATTCAGGGTAACTCCTTCTAGCCGGATAAGAGGGGTGTTCGGGATAAGCGTTTTTAATGTGAAGCATGGATTTGTTGTTATCAGCAGTGTACAAGGAATATAGTAGCGGTCCGAGAACACTGCCCTTTGGGACTCCAGCTCTCATTGGGTATATAGAGGAGTAGCTATTTCTCACCGAACGATTCTTTTTGTTCTGCAAAACCCCTTGCGTTGGCGCTTTTCGCCCGATTGCCCCTTCCAGTGCTTCGGTTTGATTCTTGGAATCCTGACTCCGCTGATCCAGTGTGGGTTGATGACTTCGCTGCAGTGTGTGTCCGGGTTGAGTGTCTCATAAGTAGGTCGCTCGTGTGGGTTTCGGGGGAGGTGAAATCATGCTTGTGCCGTCAACGATAACTCGCGCGTAGCTAGCCTTAAAGTGTTGAACAAAGCTTGCAAATCAAGTCAATTGTAACAAGATTTGTGGAAATAAAAACATTTTTTTGTATAAGACCAGCACATACAAGCAATGTACATAAGAAAATTTTTTTGTAAGTATGTATATAATAATACATCAACAAACGTGTAAAAGCGTTGAAATAGGGCAGCCCCGATTATGATAAGTAAATGGTTAATGCCGTGGGTATGAGTCAATGTTTGTGTTTTGGCGCTATTATTTTACTAAAGCGGAATTGATTTTACAAAGTTCTTAAATATTTTGTTGGTTGGCTTTTCGGCAAAAAGCGCAAACTATGTGAAGAAAGAGGTGGAGAAAGTAACAATAATGGCGATGACGAAAAAGTGGAAAACGAAATTGAGACAGCTGTGCCAGCTCCCGACTTAGGTGTTAGTATATCTAAAGGTCGTGCGGCCAGGAAAATATAAAGATAATAACATCTATTATTTCCTGTATTGTGTTTTGCAGATCCCACGACATGGCGTTGAGAAGCAAGCACTACGGTGAAGGAATTGTAAAGGACTTATACAAACCTAGTATCGACGCTAGAGACAATGTTTTAAAAAAGCATATGGAGCATAGAAAAGGAAACAAGCTATCGATCAGTTGAAATTCAAAATGAAATCATCAGCCTTTGTGGTGAAGTCCTAAAAAACCAGATTATACAATTAGTTCAAAATGCAGACGCATATAGCGTTACAGCTGATGAAACTGCTGATGTGTCTGGATCAGAGCAATTGTCAATAGGTTTGAGGTATTTCCATGAAGGCAAAAACTAAGTCCAAGAATCGTTTTTTCGGGTTTGTAGAAATAAAAACGTTGGATGCAAAATCAACAGCTAATGCTATTGACGATTTCTTAACTAAAGCAGATCTCAATCCTGATAAATGCGTTGGACTGGGATTTGATGGCTGCTCAACAATGGCTGAAAAGGAGGGCGGTGTGCAGGCAATCTTACGCAAGAAATATCATACAAGAAAGCTTTATATTCTCTTTGTTCGTCGCATAAACTAAATTTAGTCATCAACGACCTTAATGCACTGGCAGATATTCGAAACACCACTGGAACAACGAAAAACATTATTACATTTTTCCGCGAGTCTGTTCTGAGCAGGAAGATAATTCCCAATATATCCAAGCTTTGTGAAACGATATGGAGTGAAAAATACAAAGCTATTAAACGTTTTAAGGAAATTTTACCCGATATATTGGAAGCATTGCAAGGGCTGTCACGTGATAGCAATGCTGCTACCCGAAATAATGCCTTCTTGCTTTATAGCGCTATTAAGAGATGCAACAGTCGTTGCTGAGACAATTGGGTTGGAGGAGGACATTACATCACTTCCTCGTATATTCGGCAAGCAATGTCACAGAAATAACCATCCAGCTGAAAATAGCTCAAAGTATTGGAGGAGGTCATTGATTATTCCTTACTTGGACTCAATTATTAGCTCACTCGATAATCGGTTCTCCGATGAAAAAAAGGTATTATTTTCTTTGTTCTATTTACATCCGGAAAAAATGCAAATAATGTCAAAAGACTCACTTATAACAAGTTGCGAAATACGATTTACCCAGCCTTAAAAATGAAATTGAGCTTTGGCAACAAATGTGGCGCTGTAAATGTATCTGAGATGACTGTTCTTGATACGATTCAGTACGCAAATGAATTTTAACCCGATATTTAAAAACCTCTGAAGATTTTAATCGCTTTACCGAGTACAAATTGTTCAGTTCAGCGATCATTTAGCAGCTTAAGTCGTATAAAGACTTGGCTGCGAAGTACAATGGTAGAAAGTCGTCTTAATTGCCTGGCTTTGATGAGTGTTCACCGACGACTAATTATGGATGATTTGGATGAATTCAATAACAAAGAATTTAGTAAAATCCCCAGAAAGTTATGTTTTTCTTAAGCTTTGTTTCATTTAAAATAAAAATTGTAGTTTAAAAAAACTTATTTGTTTTGTATTTACCCTTCACTCAAAAAGTGAATATTTAGTTGCGTCGCAGACCCGACGTTGCTTATACTTATTTGCACAGATGCTAAATATACCATAAAGCTGTTATATTCGAAAATATCTTAACCGAATTATGTCTCATGAAACCGGGTTATCCAATCGCGATATAGGCAACGAAACTTGTCTAAAAAGGAGGAAGTCTATTCATATTAAAGAACGTTGGTTCAAAAGCCGAATTCAAAGAAATTATAATTCAATCACATGAAAATCTTTACACCCTGGTATACAGAAAATGACAAAATTATTTAACTCAGAATTCCGAATATAATAAACGAATGCAACATATGCAATCTGGCCAAATTAGAACAGAGAAACACCAAAATGCTTTTAAAAATCACACCTAAACGGGAACATTGCCGAGAAAAATTTGTGGTCTGAGGGAAAACATTACATCAGTTGCATTGATATTTATTCTAAATTCGCTACACTTGGGCAAATTAAAACTAAGGATTGGATAGAATGCAGAAACGCATTAATGGGAATTTTTATTCAATTAGGTAAACCCAAACTACTAAAGGCAGACAGAGACGGAGCTTTCTCCAGTTTAGCTTTGAAGCGATGGCTGGAAGAAGAAGAAATCGAAGCAGACCTCGAAAGATTACCCAAAACAATAAATGAAAAGTTCCGAATTATCAATACGTTGGGCACCCAATATTAGACACTCAAAAAATTAAAGAGAAGAATATAGATAAAATAAATGAAGACCGACAGGAATTTAATATTGACACCAATTACAGAAAAGATCCACTACAGAAAGGCAAATTAGAGAATCCATTTAAACCAACCAAAAATGTAGAAAAGACAGACCCTGACCATTAAAAAATCCCTTATAAAAAAGGAGTTTCGCACTAAAACAAAACACAATTCAAAAAACAAAAGAAAACTAATCAACTCTCAATTTCACAGGAACCTGGTATTATCAGGTACCACTATTGCTTATAACCAAAATTGCCAAAATTCAATTAATAATATAAAAATAGAAGGAAACAAAATGATAAGAGTAACGCAATACAAAATATAAATCAATAGTATAATTTTAAGTGAAAATCTGCTAAAACCATAAATAGATTTGACACCCTTATACACACCACTTAATATAACAAAAATAAAAATTGTAAAACACCACGACACATTGTTAAGATGATATCAGAGAAAAATATTACACATACATTACATACTAATTAATGACCATTGTGATAATTGCACTAATTTGGATGTACTTATATTTAAGATATCTATCATTAAGACAATTATGATGATGTATGCATAACTTAAAATAAGAAAAAATCAAAACACACCACAACAAATAGAAATAGAAAAAACTTAATTTCCCATACTATATTTAGTAATCCCAGCCCAAGTATAGGATTCTCTTTAAGGGAAGGGGAGTGACGTATTTGCGTGGTCCAAACCGGCCACATCAATTATTTCAAATAACTATAACATAATATATGGCAGCTGCGCAGCATCCGTTTTTAATAAAAAATTCTTTGGCAGCGGCACTTAGCCGTTCTTGTAAACATCCTAAAACCTAACCTTAGCCGATTTGACTGCTCTCTTTGAATCTTTTTCTAATCTTAAGAATCCAAGAGCGATGCTCTCCCGAAATACAAATATTGTTAAAATACTGAATACTCCAATTTACATTTGATTTTTAGTCTTAAGTTGACATCCGAATAAAGAAGTTCAATAAAAAACCTTGGTCAAATAATTCTTATCGGCGTTGTCCTCAGTCAACTGAGAGGACATTTATACGATTTAAATAAAAAAATATTACAACCTGTTTTACTATATAAACAAAAAATGATATTATTTCTATCCTTTTTATATTATCTTTAACCTTCCGCACGTGGTTTATATTAAAGATGTATAAACATCTGGTTCTTATCGGCGTTGTCCTTAGTCAACTGAGAGGACATTTATACGATTTAAATAAAAAAATATTACAACCTGTTTTACTATATAAACAAAAAATGATATTATTTCTATCCTTTTTATATTATCTTTAACCTTCCGCACGTGGTTTATATTAAAGATGTATAAACTTTTGAGCGCGAAACTCTAGGATTAATTGGTACCCCACCTTTTTACCGACCATACAGCCGGAACCAGCACATCCAACTATCCTTGAATACACACCCCATCGTGTGACAAGATCCAGCAATTACCATGTTGTATGCTACAAAATTGGCAAGGCAAACCATAAAACAAAGAAAAATCAAAACAGCTTTCAAAGTTTAAAAGATGAGTTTCGCTTTGAATCCATGTTTTTTCCGAACGTGCAGTGTGGATTGGGCCATTGTCGTGGTGAAAATGCAAAAACGTTATTAAAGTAGGGAAATGTAGTTTTAAATTCACAATTACAATATTTCGCGATAATTTTTGGTGTTAAAAACTGCAATTTACAGGGGCCATAATAGGATTCTGCTGTAGGATACTTTTTTTTTTAATTATTATTTATTAAGTGAAGAATCCGTACATCATAATATTGTATCTTAACATCACAGGATGGAGAAATATTCTTAGAAATTACCAAACACTATATTAAAATAAGTGATGTAGGAACATGAGTGAAGAGTTTTTACTGTTGCCCAATTGTCTTGCCGAAGCCTTGCCGTTTGAGTCGCCTCAGAGGTCGAGCGTCTTGCAAGAAGACTGCTATGGTTCAGTAATCTGTCACTGTATCGACTTGTATGTCTCCCAATTTGTGTCTCAACTGTGTGAATATTGAGGATTTTATGGAGTGTGGAGTTACGTACATACCAGGGACAGTTAGATATTTGCCGTAGTGCGCGATTTTGCATCACCTGGATACGTTTATAATTAGATTTGGCAGCAATTCCCCAAATCTGTATCCGGTATAACCAAATCGGTACGATACAGTGCGCATACACAGCTCTTCTGCACCTCACCGCTCCTTCTATTCATGAGCCATCTCAGCTGTTGTGATCTGTGACTACATTTCTTTATTGTGTTTTTGCGGCCCAAAGGTGAGCCGTTTATCCAGGGTGATACCTAGATATGTTGCTTGCAGCGGCTGATTCAGGGTAACTCCTTCTAGCCGGATAAGAGGGGTGTTCGGGATAAGCGTTTTTAATGTGAAGCATGGATTTGTTGTTGTTCACGCCAGAAGGGCGCAAACAGTTGAGCGGCAGTGTAAGCGGCCAATGCTTGTACTCGAAGCTCCTCCACGGCTCGCAAGCACCGCTGCTCGCGCTCTCCTTCTCTTCTCTCGCTCTCCTCCCTTCCCGCAAGGTATTCACCACTCCGCGGTCCCGCGGTATTTCTACTGTTAGTGTTAAGGTAGTCTTAATTTACAAGTGCGCGAATAAAGTACGGAACTTTCGTGAAGTCGATCCCGAGTGTTTCATTTCAGGGAGACTCAGCAGCAGCCGCAGCAACTACAACCACGGCAATTTTCCGCCCACTCCATTTCATGGTCCTTCGAGCCGGATGAGCTCTGATCCTGCCAGCGCTCCTTGCGGAAAATTCAAGATAAGTACGGCTTTAAATCCTATTCCGTCCGTGGTCGCCATTTTCGTTTTTCCAACGGCGTTTATTCTTTCCGTCCATCCGTATCAAGTGAAAAGTGAAAATATATAAGTACATGCGCCCAGCCACCGTGATTACTTTTTTTTTAAGTGCATAAACAAGCACTTTGCCAATACCGGCCCCCTATTTCGTCTCACGGTGCTCCGCTGATATCCAAGCGCATGTACATATATATATATATATACACTGTCCAAAATTCACTGTTATCGTCCGCTGCTAAACTGCTGTTTTTTTTGTGCCTCAATAAAATATACAACCCAATACAAATACAACAATACAATACAATATACAAATTTAAGCGGAAAATTCAAGATAAGTACGGCTTTAAATCCTATTCCGTCCATCCGTATCAAGTGAAAAGTGAAAATATATAAGTACATGCGCCCAGCCACCGTGATTACTTTTTTTTAAGTGCATAAACAAGCACTTTGCCAATACCGGCCCCCTATTTCGTCTCACGGTGCTCCGCTGATATCCAAGCGCATGTACATATATATATATATACACTGTCCAAAATTCACTGTTATCGTCCGCTGCTAAACTGCTGTTTTTTTTGTGCCTCAATAAAATATACAACCCAATACAAATACAACAATACAATACAATATACAAATTTAAGTGGAAAATTCAAGATAAGTACGGCTTTAAATCCTATTCCGTCCATCCGTATCAAGTGAAAAGTGAAAATATATAAGTACATGCGCCCAGCCACCGTGATTACTTTTTTTAAGTGCATAAACAAGCACTTTGCCAATACCGGCCCCCTATTTCGTCTCACGGTGCTCCGCTGATATCCAAGCGCATGTACATATATATATATATACACTGTCCAAAATTCACTGTTATCGTCCGCTGCTAAACTGCTGTTTTTTTTGTGCCTCAATAAAATATACAACCCAATACAAATACAACAATACCATACAATATACAAATTTAATTAAATTAAATACATATAATCACATACATATACATACAGATAATCACATATATTATATATACATATATTTAAATACATATAATCACCAAAAATTTCACATACACACAAATATACATAGCCATATACATACATTACGACATATCCATTGTCATACATAGATTCCAACGATATTCACATACACACAGTCGCGACTTACACAGACTTGCCAAGTGCAAGTTCTTTCGTCTCCTCTTTGTTCGTTATTGCCCTGACAAAAAACCAGCGCATAGCGACGAGAGAATACCCTATTGTCGAGACATAAAATAAAATAAATAAGTCCGACGATAAAATTTAAAAATAAATAATTTAATAAAAAAAAATAAAAAGGAAAGAAACGATTGTTTTAATTATTATTATTATTGATTATTATTTAATAATTATTTAACCCAAAAAATAATTTTTTTTTACAAGCTATTTCTGGCTCCCATTTCTGGTTCCTAAATTAAAATAATAAAATTGTGATCCTAAATCCGGTAGCTATTTTTATAAATTTAAACTTGAATTTTCTAGCTATTTTCCATATATTAGCTATTGTTTTTCGGGATTCCCAGTCGATAGCGATTTTTTATAAATCCTTGGCTATTTTCCAGACTCCAGCCGGTAGCAATCTATTTTTATAAATTTAAACTTGAATTTTCTAGCTATTTTCCATATATTAGCTATTGTTTTTCGGGATTCCCAGTCGATAGCGATTTTTTATAAATCCTTGGCTATTTTCCAGACTCCAGCCGGTAGCAATCTATTTTTATAAATTTAAACTTGAATTTTCTAGCTATTTTCCATATATTAGCTATTGTTTTTCGGGATTTCCAGTCGGTAGCGATTTTTTATAAATCCTTGGCTATTATCCAGACTCCAGCTGGTAGCTATTTTTTATAAATTCAAGTTTATAGCTATTTTCTATATTAACTATTCTTTTTCGGAATTTCCAGTCGATAGCGATTTTTATAAATCCTTGGCTATTATCCAGACTCCAGCTGGTAGCTATTTTTTTTAGCTATTTTTCCAGAAATTGCAATTTATAGCTTTTTTTATAAATTTGAGCTACTGTTTTTTCTAGACTCCAATATAGCTATATCTTCTTGTGGACTTCACTCTAGCTGTTGCTTTTGTGAATCCTCCTAGCTATTTTTTTCACACTGAGTTTTAGCTATATGAAATCCGGTAGCTATTTTTTATAAATTCAAGTTTATAGCTATTTTCTATATTAGCTATTCTTTTTCGGAATTTCCAGTCGGTAGCGATTTTTATAAATCCTTGGCTATTATCCAGACTCCAGCTGGTAGCTATTTTTTTTAGCTATTTTTCCAGAAATTGCAATTTATAGCTTTTTTTATAAATTTGAGCTACTGTTTTTTCTAGACTCCAATATAGCTATATCTTCTTGTGGACTTCACTCTAGCTGTTGCTTTTGGCGAATCCTCCTAGCTATTTTTTTCACACTGAGTTTTAGCCATATGAAATCCGGTAGCTATTTTTTATAAATTCAAATTTATAGCTATTTTCTATATTAGCTATTCTTTTTCGGAATTTCCAGTCGGTAGCGATTTTTTATAAATCCTTGGCTATTATCCAGACTCCAGCTGGTAGCTATTTTTTTAGCTATTTTTTCAGAAATTGCAATAAACTGAATTTTAGCTATATTGTACTTCATTTAAGCCTTTTTCCAGTTGATTTAAGATCTATTGGGGCCTTATTTCACAAAAATTGGGATTTTTTTTCCTTCGTGCTCCAATCTCCAGATCCCAATTGCAACTTTCTCCCGAATTCCGACGGGATCCTTTGTCCATCCAGATTTGGACGCCCTCTGGGTCTGGTTCCTTTTCAATTCCACATTTTTTGCGGCGTGCAGGCCTTCTTGACTTCCTTCTCTTAGGGCATAGCTGAGCATGCCCCTAGAGGGAGACAAGAAAAAGACCACCGCACCTGGAAAAGAACAAAAGTTCAACCCGCAATCTCCGCTATCCACTTGCGGTAAGCCAGCACCCAAGTCCGTTAGTCCTAGGGTCAAACCCGCGACTCCCACTCCGAAAGCAAAGCTTTTGCCATCGACCAGTTCGAAGACAACTCCTAGGTTGGTCATTTCCCGACCAGTGACGCGAGCGTCTAGTGAGTCTTCTCTATCGAAAAAATCCGAGAGTCCCTCCGCTGTCGGGACTGATTTCCTCCGCGTCACACGCTCTAACACAAAGAAAATGGCATCCTCTGAGCAGCCAACGCCCGCAAACGCAGCGTTGCATAAATTCATCGCCGTCAGCGATCGCGTAAGCCTTTTCGAAGCGAAGATCAACACTCCTGATCAAGCCTCTCCGTCCCTACACACGTTACAAGTCCGTCTGCAACAGGTGCGAGCCTTATGGGACAAAGTGGAAAGAGAGTACGAAACATGCTCTGACCTAATGGCCCAAGAAGGATCCCTCGACACAATGCCTATTCTCCAGGCCAAATATGACTACTGCTACTCAGTATACGAGTCATGTGCAGCACAAATCGGCGAAACAATCGACAGAGCAACGCCTCAAGTCGCGCAAGCACCCTCTCAGCCGCTAATTGCGTCCGGCTGCCGCTTACCTCCATGCGACACGGAAGTCTTCGATGGCGACTACCTCCGATGGCCCACTTTCCGGGACCTATTCACGGCAATTTACGTAAACAACCCCAGGTTGACTCCGGTCGAGAAGCTATTCCACCTCCTTACCAAAACAAGTGGCGAAGCAAAAGCCATCGTGGCGAAATCTCCTCTCACGAATGATGGTTTTGCTTCGGCTTGGGAGGCGCTTCGAGATCGGTTCCAAAATAAGCGACTTTTAGTCAACAGCCAGCTCAAGCTTCTTTTTAACTTGAGTTCAATTTCGCAAGAATCTGGTCATGCTTTAAAAGAGCTACAATCCACGATTCAGGGGTGTTTAACAGCACTGGCGCATTCCCAGGTATCCACAGAAAACTGGGATTGTCTCTTGGTTTTCCTTTGCGCGAGCAAACTGCCCAAGCAGACCCTGTCCTTATGGGAACAGTCGCTAACGGCCAAATCCGAAATCCCAGCTTGGGAAGAAATGAATGCCTTCCTGAGCGAAAGGTATCGGACATTGGAAGCCATCGAAGATATGAAACCGACTCAGGCGGTTCCAAAAAGGCTTCAATCCTTCGAGACAAAGGTCAGCACCAAACAGAAAGGGTGTGACTTATGTTCTAAGGAGAACCATCCGGTACGATTGTGCCCGCGTTTTCTTCAAATGTCTGTTGACTCGCGCTCCGGGTATATCAAAAAGAAGCAGCTATGTCTGAATTGTTTTGCCAGAGGTCATCAGCTACGTGACTGCACAAGCACGCACAGCTGCTTTACATGTAAGGGCAGGCACCATACGCTGCTGCATCGCAGCCCCCCAAATTCCGAAAATGCGAGTTCCTCAACCTCGCCCCCTACACAGCAACTTCCGAGACCCTCTAGCAGAAATGCATCGGCAAGCACCTCAGCGGTGCAAACTTTCTTCGCGTCCGGCACTTCAGCCGTCCTACTGAGCACAGCGATGATTGACGTGTGCCATTTGGGGACGAACTACCGAGCCCGAGCCTTAATCGACTCGGGATCCGAGGCGACGTTCATTTCAGAACGCCTGTTCAACCTCATCAAGTTGCCATTCCGCAACACCCAGACCCAAGTCTCCGGGTTAAATCATTCGGTCTCCGCGAAATCCTCGAAGCTGTGTCACTTCGGGATTCGCGTTCCTACTAAGCCAGGTCTACAGTTAGACACTGAAGCGTACGTCCTTCCGGAGCTCTCAGGCAAACTGCCCTCCTATCCGATCCCTCGGAATTCTTTGAAGGACCTGCCCGCACTCCGCTGGGCAGATCCTACCTTTTTTGAGAGCTCTCAAATTGATGTACTGATCGGGGCTGACATTCTACCATCCATAATGATGGATGGCACCCGACAAAATATTTGCGGCTCGCTCCTGGGCCAAGAAACTATTTTCGGGTGGGTGCTAACGGGGCCGATTTCCAAGGGTAAGCCGAAACGGGTCGCATCCTTCACGACCCAGGTGCACCAAACAGGCGACCCTGATTCGCCCGAGATAAAGGGCGAAGCCAAGTCGATAATAAATCGATGGCAACACCTCAAGGCACAACATCAGCAGTTTAGTGCACGGTGGAAAGAGGAGTATCTCAAAGAACTCCATAAACGAGGCAAATGGCAAATTCCGACCAGGAACCTACAAGCCGACGATATGGTAGTTGTCAAGGAGGACAATCTACCACCGAACGAATGGCGGCTCGGCAGAATTGTTTCTGCCTTTCCAGGAGCCGACGATCGCATTCGAGTCGTTGAGATCCGTACGTCTCGCGGCACCATAAAACGCCCTGTCCACAAAGTAATTCTGCTACCGATGGAGGACAAAGAGTCCTCCGTTCCTAGGGATTAGGGCACTTCCCCCATTCCGGGGCCCAAATAGTAGTCGGCTCACACTAAGCTTTTTCATTTCTTTATTGGCAGACTTACTCACTTCCTCCCATAATGGCTCCTCGTCCTCGTGCCACCCCGTCGTTGGAGAGCAGACGTACTCGAGGTATTAAATCCTACCGCTGCCGAGTCTGCTCTGGAATCCATCCTCTTCGAAAGTGCACGAGGTTCCACAAACTGAGCGCTGAAAAGCGCCTTCGGGCAGTACTTATTAATAAGTACTGCTCGAACTGCCTCGCCCATCAGCACTCAGGAGGAGACTGTCGCAGCCAAGAGGGATGCAAGAAGTGTGGAGGAGACCACCACACCCTACTCCACATGCACGAGGTCCTCCCCGCTCCGAACCCGGCAGCGCTACCAGCTCCGACGCGCAGAGAGCGCCATCCCGCTGCACCTCGTCCGGTCCGGATTTCCCGCACTCCGCCACCAGTCGCCAACAATCGCCCGCGTCAGCAGCAGCAGAAGGCTGTCCCCATACTGCCTACAGCCATCGTCGTGCTGGACACGGGCTCGAAGACCTTCGAGACCGGGGCCATGATCGACCCATGCATGCCGGTGAGCAGCATCGACCGGTCGTTAGCGGCTGCGTTCCAGCTGCCCATCACTCGGCTGGGAGGCAACGAGGTCTGCTCGGTGACACTCCAGTCCCGAACAAGCACCTTCCGACTCAACGTCGTCCTGAAGATCGAACCCAGCCTAAGGATCCGGACACCCATCCGAGCTCTGAGCGACGCCGCCAGGGCCAAGTTTGACGGTGTTCGTCTCGCGGACGAGCGCTTCCACCGGCCGGCCTCCATCTCCCTCGTGTTGGGATCAGATGTATATGCCAATTTGATCCAACCGGGGTTCCTAAAAATTGATGATGGGTTGCCCGTCGCGCAGAACACGGTGTTCGGATGGACCGTTTCTGGAACGTGCACGAAATGAAGAGGCCGATCCTGCTGTCTAGCCGGACAGGGATACCTTTGCATACGCAAGGGGGGGGAGAATGTTCACGCCAGAAGGGCGCAAACAGTTGAGCGGCAGTGTAAGCGGCCAATGCTTGTACTCGAAGCTCCTCCACGGCTCGCAAGCACCGCTGCTCGCGCTCTCCTTCTCTTCTCTCGCTCTCCTCCCTTCCCGCAAGGTATTCACCACTCCGCGGTCCCGCGGTATTTCTACTGTTAGTGTTAAGGTAGTCTTAATTTACAAGTGCGCGAATAAAGTACGGAACTTTCGTGAAGTCGATCCCGAGTGTTTCATTTCAGGGAGACTCAGCAGCAGCCGCAGCAACTACAACCACGGCAATTTTCCGCCCACTCCATTTCAGTTGTTATCAGCAGTGTACAAGGAATATAGTAGCGGTCCGAGAACACTGCCCTTTGGGACTCCAGCTCTCATTGGGTATATAGAGGAGTAGCTATTTCTCACCGAACGATTCTTTTTGTTCTGCAAAACCCCTTGCGTTGGCGCTTTTCGCCCGATTGCCCCTTCCAGTGCTTCGGTTTGATTCTTGGAATCCTGACTCCGCTGATCCAGTGTGGGTTGATGACTTCGCTGCAGTGTGTGTCCGGGTTGAGTGTCTCATAAGTAGGTCGCTCGTGTGGGTTTCGGGGGAGGTGAAATCATGCTTGTGCCGTCACCGATAACTCGCGCGTAGCTAGCCTTAAAGTGTTGAACAAAGCTTGCAAATCAAGTCAATTGTAACAAGATTTGTGGAAATAAAAACATTTTTTTGTATAAGACCAGCACATACAAGCAATGTACATAAGAAAATTTTTTTGTAAGTATGTATATAATAATACATCAACAAACGTGTAAAAGCGTTGAAATAGGGCAGCCCCGATTATGATAAGTAAATGGTTAATGCCGTGGGTATGAGTCAATGTTTGTGTTTTGGCGCTATTATTTTACTAAAGCGGAATTGATTTTACAAAGTTCTTAAATATTTTGTTGGTTGGCTTTTCGGCAAAAAGCGCAAACTATGTGAAGAAAGAGGTGGAGAAAGTAACAATAATGGCGATGACGAAAAAGTGGAAAACGAAATTGAGACAGCTGTGCCAGCTCCCGACTTAGGTGTTAGTATATCTAAAGGTCGTGCGGCCAGGAAAATATAAAGATAATAACATCTATTATTTCCTGTATTGTGTTTTGCAGATCCCACGACATGGCGTTGAGAAGCAAGCACTACGGTGAAGGAATTGTAAAGGACTTATACAAACCTAGTATCGACGCTAGAGACAATGTTTTAAAAAAGCATATGGAGTATAGAAAAGGAAACAAGCTATCGATCAGTTGAAATTCAAAATGAAATCATCAGCCTTTGTGGTGAAGTCCTAAAAAACCAGATTATACAATTAGTTCAAAATGCAGACGCATATAGCGTTACAGCGGATGAAACTGCTGATGTGTCTGGATCAGAGCAATTGTCAATAGGTTTGAGGTATTTCCATGAAGGCAAAAACTAAGTCCAAGAATCGTTTTTTCGGGTTTGTAGAAATAAAAACGTTGGATGCAAAATCAACAGCTAATGCTATTGACGATTTCTTAACTAAAGCAGATCTCAATCCTGACAAATGCGTTGGACTGGGATTTGATGGCTGCTCAACAATGGCTGAAAAGGAGGGCGGTGTGCAGGCAATCTTACGCAAGAAATATCATACAAGAAAGCTTTATATTCTCTTTGTTCGTCGCATAAACTAAATTTAGTCATCAACGACCTTAATGCACTGGCAGATATTCGAAACACCACTGGAACAACGAAAAACATTATTACATTTTTCCGCGAGTCTGTTCTGAGCAGGAAGATAATTCCCAATATATCCAAGCTTTGTGAAACGATATGGAGTGAAAAATACAAAGCTATTAAACGTTTTAAGGAAATTTTACCCGATATATTGGAAGCATTGCAAGGGCTGTCACGTGATAGCAATGCTGCTACCCGAAATAATGCCTTCTTGCTTTATAGCGCTATTAAGAGATGCAACAGTCGTTGCTGAGACAATTGGGTTGGAGGAGGACATTACATCACTTCCTCGTATATTCGGCAAACAGAAATAACCATCCAGCTGAAAATAGCTCAAAGTATTGGAGGAGGTCATTGATTATTCCTTACTTGGACTCAATTATTAGCTCACTCGATAATCGGTTCTCCGATGAAAAGAAGGTATTATTTTCTTTGTTCTATTTACATCCGGAAAAAATGCAAATAATGTCAAAAGACTCACTTATAACAAGTTGCGAAATACGATTTACCCAGCCTTAAAAATGAAATTGAGCTTTGGCAACAAATGTGGCGCTGTAAATGTATCTGAGATGACTGTTCTTGATACGATTCAGTACGCAAATGAATTTTAACCCGATATTTAAAAACCTCTGAAGATTTTAATCGCTTTACCGAGTACAAATTGTTCAGTTCAGCGATCATTTAGCAGCTTAAGTCGTATAAAGACTTGGCTGCGAAGTACAATGGTAGAAAGTCGTCTTAATTGCCTGGCTTTGATGAGTGTTCACCGACGACTAATTATGGATGATTTGGATGAATTCAATAACAAAGAATTTAGTAAAATCCCCAGAAAGTTATGTTTTTCTTAAGCTTTGTTTCATTTAAAATAAAAATTGTAGTTTAAAAAAACTTATTTGTTTTGTATTTACCCTTCACTCAAAAAGTGAATATTTAGTTGCGTCGCAGACCCGACGTTGCTTATACTTATTTGCACAGATGCCAAATATACCATAAAGCTGTTATATTCGAAAATATCTTAACCGAATTATGTCTCATGAAACCGGGTTATCCAATCGCGATATAGGCAACGAAACTTGTCTAAAAAGGAGGAAGTCTATTCATATTAAAGAACGTTGGTTCAAAAGCCGAATTCAAAGAAATTATAATTCAATCACATGAAAATCTTTACACCCTGGTATACAGAAAATGACAAAATTATTTAACTCAGAATTCCGAATATAATAAACGAATGCAACATATGCAATCTGGCCAAATTAGAACAGAGAAACACCAAAATGCTTTTAAAAATCACACCTAAACGGGAACATTGCCGAGAAAAATTTGTGGTCTGAGGGAAAACATTACATCAGTTGCATTGATATTTATTCTAAATTCGCTACACTTGGGCAAATTAAAACTAAGGATTGGATAGAATGCAGAAACGCATTAATGGGAATTTTTATTCAATTAGGTAAACCCAAACTACTAAAGGCAGACAGAGACGGAGCTTTCTCCAGTTTAGCTTTGAAGCGATGGCTGGAAGAAGAAGAAATCGAAGCAGACCTCGAAAGATTACCCAAAACAATAAATGAAAAGTTCCGAATTATCAATACGTTGGGCACCCAATATTAGACACTCAAAAAATTAAAGAGAAGAATATAGATAAAATAAATGAAGACCGACAGGAATTTAATATTGACACCAATTACAGAAAAGATCCACTACAGAAAGGCAAATTAGAGAATCCATTTAAACCAACCAAAAATGTAGAAAAGACAGACCCTGACCATTAAAAAATCCCTTATAAAAAAGGAGTTTCGCACTAAAACAAAACACAATTTAAAAAACAAAAGAAAACTAATCAACTCTCAATTTCACAGGAACCTGGTATTATCAGGTACCACTATTGCTTATAACCAAAATTGCCAAAATTCAATTAATAATATAAAAATAGAAGGAAACAAAATGATAAGAGTAACGCAATACAAAATATAAATCAATAGTATAATTTTAAGTGAAAATCTGCTAAAACCATAAATAGATTTGACACACCACTTAATATAACAAAAATAAAAATTGTAAAACACCACGACACATTGTTAAGATGATATCAGAGAAAAATATTACACATACATTACATACTAATTAATGACCATTGTGATAATTGCACTAATTTGGATGTACTTATATTTAAGATATCTATCATTAAGACATTTATGATGATGTATGCATAACTTAAAATAAGAAAAAATCAAAACACACCACAACAAATAGAAATAGAAAAAACTTAATTTCCCATACTATATTTAGTAATCCCAGCCCAAGTATAGGATTCTCTTTAAGGGAAGGGGAGTGACGTATTTGCGTGGTCCAAACCGGCCACATCAATTATTTCAAAGAACTATAACATAATATATGGCAGCTGCGCAGCATCCGTTTTTAATAAAAAATTCTTTGGCAGCGGCACTTAGCCGTTCTTGTAAACATCCTAAAACCTAACCTTAGTCGATTTGACTGCTCTCTTTGAATCTTTTTCTAATCTTAAGAATCCAAGAGCGATGCTCTCCCGAAATACAAATATTGTTAAAATACTGAATACTCCAATTTACATTTGATTTTTAGTCTTAAGTTGACATCCGAATAAAGAAGTTCAATAAAAAACCTTGGTCAAATAATTCTTATCGGCGTTGTCCTTAGTCAACTGAGAGGACATTTATACGATTTAAATAAAAAAATATTACAACCTGTTTTACTATATAAACAAAAAATGATATTATTTCTATCCTTTTTATATTATCTTTAACCTTCCGCACGTGGTTTATATTAAAGATGTATAAACATCTGGTTCTTATCGGCGTTGTCCTTAGTCAACTGAGAGGACATTTATACGATTTAAATAAAAAAATATTACAACCTGTTTTACTATATAAACAAAAAATGATATTATTTCTATCCTTTTTATATTATCTTTAACCTTCCGCACGTGGTTTATATTAAAGATGTATAAACTTTTGAGCGCGAAACTCTAGGATTAATTGGTACCCCACCTTTTTACCGACCATACAGCCGGAACCAGCACATCCAACTATCCTTGAATACACACCCCATCGTGTGACAAGATCCAGCAATTACCAGGTTGTATGCTACAAAATTGGCAAGGCAAACCATAAAACAAAGAAAAATCAAAACAGCTTTCAAAGTTTAAAAGATGAGTTTCGCTTTGAATCCATGTTTTTTCCGAACGTGCAGTGTGGATTGGGCCATTGTCGTGGTGAAAATGCCAAAACGTTTTTAAAGTAGGGAAATGTAGTTTTAAATACACAATTACAATTGTTGTAACACCCAGTTGAAAGATTGGTTTTCAGTTTTGAATTTACTTTTTATTGATTTGTAGGAGCAGGGAAGGTCCCGCTCCATTCGAAGTTAATTCGTGAATAATTTGGCGATCTACATACAATGGTTTCTTAGCCTAAGTCGAGGAGCAGCGCTGCCGGCATAGCCTGCAGCGCAGCGACGCTTATATGCGATTCCTACATATATATAGTAGCATAATATGCTTCACATATTACGCTTACAAGCATTGTACATACAATCTTGCACATGCACAAACACATGAAACCAATTCACATTCTTGCTTACATATCATTCTTTTGTACACATATAGAAAAATCAAACCCCACACCCACAAATACACTGAATAGACATTCCCGTTTCTCGCGACTCACTTCGAGCCGATAAAATCTCTGTACAGTAGTCTTAAGCTGACATTCTTGGAATAAAGACCGAAATAACCGAATAACCGAAATTTGTTCGTGTTTCAATTTAAAGTTTTCAGCGTTGATCTTTGTCGTTGTTATTGACGGATCATTTATTCGACTAATAAATTAATAACTACGTAAGTGGCGCAGTCGGTAGGATGATACTAATTGATGCGATATTAAACATATTCAATTCTCTGTGTATCATCCGCTAAAGAACTACAACTACAACTACAACTTCAAAAGCTCGCGTCGGTAAATCGGTACAGTCAGTTCAGAACCAAAAACATATCCGAAACCACAGAGTGATAGTGAAATTGAAAAAAAAACTTAAAATTATATCAAATTTTAAGAAGACGCCTTTTAATTCACTGAGTAGTAAATCCACAAAAGGTTACTCAAAACAATGTGAAATGGCTAAGTGCGCAACACTAAATAAACGTAACTACAACTAAGTGAACTACAATAATAACCGTTAAACTAAGTGAAAACTAAATAAACGTAACTACAATTAAGTGAACTACAATAATAACCGTTAAGCTAAGTAAAAACTAAATAAACGTAACTACAACTAAGTGAACTACAATAATAACCGTTAAACTAAGTGAAAACTAAATAAACGTAACTACAATTAAGTGAACTATAATAATAACCGTTAAACTAAGTAAAAACTAAATAAAACGTAACTACAACTAAGTGAACTACAATAATAACAGTTAAACTCAGTGAAAACCAAATAAACTTAACCACAAATAAGCGAACAATAATAATAACAGTGAAAATAAGTGGAAATTAACCCTTTCGCGCCCAACGTTGCTTGCGAGCAATTTCTGTTTTCAGAACTAACTGTAAGCGAGCCTCTTGTTTTATCGGCTCATTCTTTATGATAGCACCGTGCTTTTATGTGCCTACTCTGAATACGAAAAAGCAATAAGCAAAGACACAAACCATTAGTTAGAACACAAATCCTATCCAAATCACAAACCTAAATAAAGACACTAACAAAAAAAAAATTCAAACCAACAAACCACGATGGCCGTAGCAGCACCAGCACAAATAGAATTGTCTGACTCAAACATGATTCAAGTAGAAAGACAAATACACGCAATCGAGGTTTTCAACGGAGATCCCAACACTTTGTACACTTTCATCAGTCGCGTCGACTTCATCTTGGCTCTGTATCAGACCACAGATGAAAGACAAAAGTTAATAATCTTTGGACACATCGAACGGAACATCAGTAGCGATGTTATCCGCACTCTCGGAGTAACCAACCTCAGCAGCTGGAGCGAACTCAGGACTCAGGAACTCAGGAACATACAATATCGAGGTAACATTCGACATTTCCTCGAAGAAGCTGAAAGAAAAAGATACTTATAAGTAAATTAGAACTGGAAAATAATACTAACGAAACCATTCTCTATACTAGATTAATACAAACCAGCATCGAAAATCTAATTCAAAAACTTCCAAGCCACATTTATCTCAGAATAGTTAACTGTAATATTCCAAACCTAAGATCGCTAATAAATATATTACAAGAAAAAGGTCTCTATGAGGCACCAACCTCAAGTAAAGATAATATAAAGCCAACTTCAATTCCAAACAAAATAACAAACAACCCCCAAAATAGACAAATGAATAACCAAATTAGACCCTTTGTACCCTTACAACCATTCTATAATAACGTCTATCAACCCTATCACCAAGCACATTCTCATATGCCCAGGTTTAACCCAAACACGGTTCCTCAATATCAAAATAGACCCATTTACCCACAATCTAACATACCCATGTCACAAGTACCCAGACCAAACCCAGCTTTTAACAGACAAAATACTTTTGACTAAAACCGATTTGGACCTAGCCACACTAACTTGCCCACAACATATCCTCAAAACAGAAACGTACAAACCAATAACCCAATAAAAAGACCGAGACCATCAGACAGTGGACAGTCTAAGATGAGCCCAGGAGAGCTAAGATACCAGGAAGTAACGTCTAATCAACCCGAAAATCCTTATAATTATAACTACTATTATCCCTGCTATCCAGAATATTTTCACCCTCAGCCTTATCCCTACCAATTGAATTATACTCAAGAATCAATTCAGTTTCCCCCTGAACAGAACTACGACAATTCAGAGATAACAGAAGAGGAAATACCAACAACAAATGACAACGAACCAGTTGACCTTGAACAAGCAGAAAATTTTCGGTTAGTAGCCCCGGATCAAACCAATATATAATGATAAAACATAATAATACTGAATTGAAATGTCTAATCGATACTGGATCTACGATAAATATGCTCACGCGAATTATTTTTCAACCGCCAATACAAGAAACCAATCAGCTAATCCACACTAGTAATGGCCCATTAATTATTAACACACTTACGAATATACCACCTAATAACTACTTCCCTGTTGCCCAAGACTTCTTTATCCACCAGTTCTCGGATCATTATGACATGCTGATTGGACGCAAATTGTTTTCCGAAGCCAAAGCAATAATCGATTATATCATATATAAGATAAAAGACAGTAATAACATTACAGAACGGAATCATATCCAAGTGGACCCTTCATTTCCACAAGACCCCACCTATTTAGAAACCTCCACACTTCAGGAAAACTTGTTCCGACTAGAACACCTTAACGTAGAAGAAAAACAAAAATTAATTAACCTACTGATAAAATACCAAGACATTCAATTTCACGAAGGTGACACGCTCACGTTCACAAACCACAAAAACATGTTATCAACACCACACACAATATCCCCGTCTACTCTAAAGTTTATAGTTTCCAACAGACATATGAAAAGGAGGTAGAAAAACAGATCCAAGACATGCTAGAACAGGGTATTATCCGAGAAAGTAATTCACCGTACTGTAGCCCCATTTGGGTCGTACCTAAAAAGCTAGATGCTTCTGGGCAGCAGAAGCTTCGTATCGTAATAGACTATAGGAAATTGAACGAAATAACAATAAACGACAGATACCCCATACCAAACATAGATGAAATATTAGGAAAACTAGGGAGGTCAAATTATTTCACAACAATAGATCTTGCAAAGGGCTTCCATCAAGTAGAAATGGACTCAGAGTCAATAGCCAAAACTGCCTTCTCTACAAAATATGGACACTACGAGTACACGCGAATGCCATTTGGGCTTAAAAATGCCCCCGCTACATTTCAACGATGTATGAATAATTTACTCCGTCCGCTTTTAAATAAATGTTGTTGGAAAATTAGACTTTCGGAATAAGACTTCGACATAAAATATATAAAAGGAAAAGAAAATTATGTAGCAGACGCACTTTCTAGAATAAAGATAGAACAAACATTTTTTGGTGAATCTACACAACATAGTGCCGAAGAGGACAGTAACAATTTGATCGGACTATCAGAAAAAGCTATTAATCAATATAAAAGACAAATCATCTTTACTAAAGGTCCCAATAGTACAGAAATAGAAACTTACTTCAAAAAACAAATTATACACCTTTCTTATAAAGAAATGACCCCCGAAATAGCCAAACGATATCTACTCGATTATTTCTGTTCAAAAAACAGCGCTCTTTACATCGAAAGCGATGCAGATTTTGAAGTAATTCAAAAAGCATATAAGGAGACAATGAATCCAAGACATACAAAAATTTTCCGAAGCCTCATCTTACTAAAAAACATTCCCACGTACGCAAGTTTTAAAGAACTAATTCTAAACACACCCCGGAATACAGAAAACTGTAAAACTTTTCAGCGAAACATACTACTTCCCAAAAAGCCAACTCCTCATTCAAAATATAATTAACGAATGTCAAGTTTGTAACTTAGCAAAAACAGAACACCGAAATACAAAAATGCCAATGAAAGTCACCCCTAAACCCGAACATTGACGCGATAAATTTGTAATAGATATCTATATATATATATCCTCCGAAGGAAATCATTATTTGAGCTGTATCGACGTCTATTCTAAATTTGCCACCCTCGAGCAGATAAAAACAAAAGATTGGATAGAATGTAAAAATGCTCTAATGCGCATATTCAATCAGTTGGGAAAACCTAAAATCCTAAAGACAGAGATGGCGCATTTTCTAGCTTAGCCCTCAAACGTTGGCTCGAAACTGAAAATGTGGAATTACAACTTAACACTACAAAAACAGGTGTTGCAGATATAGAAAGGCTTCACAAAACGATAAATGAAAAAATCCGTATTATAAAAAATTCCGATGACAATGAAGCCAACCTCAGTAAAATAGAAACGATCCTTTACATTTACAACCACAAAACCAAACACGATACTACTGGACAAACTCCTGCCCACATATTTATTTATGCTGGACAACCAATTTTAGATACACAACACAACAAAGAAATTAAAATCAACGAAATAAACAAAGACCGAACAGAATACAACGTCGACACTAGATATAGGAAGGGACCGTTGCAAAAAGGGAAATTAGAAAACCCTTTTAAATTAACAAGGAACGTCGAACAAACTGACGAAGACCATTACAAAATCACCAATAGAAATAGAGAAACACATTACTACAAGACCCAATTTAAAAAACAGAAAAAAATTAATAAACTTTACATTCCACAGGCCCATGGTTCATCACAATATTCCTCCTTACGTTTTCAAATAAACAACATTGATACTAACCATGGATACCTCTTATTTTTCGATAAAACAATTCAAATCCCTTCAGAATATGAACATCATTGTCTTCGCGTAAACCTTTCCGATGTAGATAACCTAACTCAGTATTTCAACAATAAAATAACTAACTACACTCACTAATAGAAGATATTGCAATGGGAATGCAACTTTCGCGACTAGGACTATTTAATCCCAAATTACTTAATTACGACAGACTAAAAACGTTGACAGTAGTAACATACTACAAATCAAAACATCAACCTGGATTAGTACCAATCAAATACTTATCATAGCACACATCCCTATTAAACAAAAAACCGTTCACACCATAAACATAATACCCTACCTAGATAATAACGAATATCAACTCGATCACAACGAAAAAGATACTTATTTTGAAGAACATGGCAAAGTCTATAACCAAAATCGTAAAGAAATAAATAAGGAAGGAATTAAGAACATTATAAAAAGAACTAAACCAATATGCAATTTCATCCCTACAACAGTTAACCAAATAATTAAATATGTAATAATTAACGGCAACAAAATAAAAACAATAAAACAATGTAAAATCAAAATAGGAAAAATAACGTTAAACGAAAATCAGCTGAATCCCGAATTAAATCTAACACCATTGTACACACCCATCGAATTAATAAAAATAAAACCAATAGAACATAAGGACATTGTAAAACTAATATCAAATAATAATATTACAGGCTTTATTACCGTATCACTCATTAGCCTCACGTTTTGTATAGTTTGTATCTATTTAAAACTAAAAATAACAAAAACAATTATAGAAACACAAGATACAAACCCAACTGCATTACCAAGATTATATGCGTCAAGCCCATTACAAGCATAAGCTTCCTTTTAAGGGGAGGGAAGTAGCATAATATGCTTCACATATTACGCTTACAAGCATTGTACAAGTTATCATGTGGCGTGGGAGTAGCCGGTTGGCCGTTGCTAGTTGTCCAGTGGGGGCCGGTTGGCCGTCCTGTTCCTACGATGAAATAGGATGAATACGTTGGAAGGAGACTGTCCTTCAATACCGCTGGCCTAGAGACTCAGCCGGTATATTTTGCAATAAAAGGGTTAACGGCTAAGTGCCGGAGTTTCGATATATGAGCTTGTGCTCTTTATTGATTGAATATAAAATCAGAACTGAACTTAAGAACTAACAAAAGCTCATGCATGACCGGATGCCCGTGGCAGACCGCTGACCATGCACATTTTGCAGAAGTCATACGATCGCTGCTAGCCAATGGGACAAAGCCACGGCCCATAAGGGCGCGATATGTTGGCTCAGCTCTCGGCCCAATTAGGGTGGACCCAATTTAGGGTGGACCATACATGAGTGGAGTAATAATTATAATATTAAATGCTTAATATTAATAAATCATGGGTAATAAAATGATTAATATTCATAGGAGGAATAAAATAGGCCTGCTGATGCTAACCTGGGAGTTCGTTGTTAACTACTCCCCCCTTAAATTAGACGCCGTCCTCGGTGACAGCCAATTCGTCAATGGATTTTTGCAACTGGGATGTCCCCCGCTTGCGCCTGCAGTGTTGTTGCAGCAGGACTAAGCCGCATAACGTGAAGCTAACGGCGACTCCCACGACGAACCAGATTTTTGGTGCACCTCCCGCGGACACGTCCTCTCTGAGCTCCTGCATCAGCCGCAGGTTGTGCTCGTTCATCCGCTGTAATAGCGGCAGACTCAGTATTTGATCATGGCCGGTGATGTTGATCAATGGGGAGGCCGCGATTCCAGGGCTCTTATCGACAGTGTAATTGAGGTTCAAATACACTGAGCCGTTGATGACTGCCTTTCGTTCGAAGGTAATAAGGTGAGTCCCTATTACGGTTGTTGTAGGCCCGTCATCGATAGCAATCCTCGCAAATTTATCATTGACGATTATTACTCCATCGTCCACGATTGTAAGGGGATCTAGATTGCTGGGCTGCGTCCGGCATGTAGCTACACCGCCAGCATGTAACTGTCTGGCGCAGGTGTCGTGAACCGCCTTTTTGCAGAACGTGGCCAAGTTGGTAGACGCGTAATCTGAAACTGCTAGGACTCCGTCATCACATTCCGCCAAGACGTTTTCTTCAATTTGTAACATGGTATGGTAGTGAGCAACAGGAAAGAGCAGGACTTAACTTTAGGATATTGAACAATTACATGGATAAAAATATTAGATTGAAAAATCTTAATCTTAGATACATCCATAAAACTAACTATGGGGACCTCTGTGAGCTGTTCGTCGAAGATAGATTTAAGGTCATTGTGATTAAAAATAACTGGATTTATCATATTGTTTTTTGCGAGTGTGATCGTGAGCATGCAATTTTGTATTTCTGAAATTAGTATTCTATTTCTGGCTAAGAGGGTCTCGAAAAGGTGGCCGGCGTCAACCAACCCGTCCCTTTTCTCTTTGAGGATTCTGTTTACTGTGTCTGTGAGTTGGTTAATATGGTTTTGCGTTTCTGTGTTTATTACTACCTGCCTATTGTTTGCCTCTATTAGGGCTGCTTCGTTAGTTTTGATTCTAAAGAGGTCGTCCGCGTCGGGCGTGCCCGCCACGACCTTGAGTGCCGAGCCCAGGAAATCCAGGCTCCTGGCCATTCTACGGTACACGGTAATTTCATCCAGCATATTCTGTGCATGGTTGATGTCGACTTTCAGAAGTTTCCTCATGTGGGACTGTGGGAACAGTTCAAGCATTCTGACTGTAGAGTCAATTATGCTAGAAAACTCAGACAGATTTGTCGAGTGCCTAATCAGGCCATACTGTTCCCATACTAATACATTCCCGTCTAACACTGGGATGTATTTTGCATGCGAGAAGTCGGTGACTCGCGCGCTTGCGGTGGTTAGAAGTATGATGGATATTACGGCAAGCCTGTGGAAATTATAGCAAATGGTGAGTGTTTAATATAAGGGTGAATGTGGCAGCTGAAATGCCTATTTGATATTGTCCTTATGGACCACCCTCCCCCTAATGAGAACAGATGTTCCCAGATCTGCTTCCACACACTCTTCTGAATAAAGCGGAGTCAATTTGTTACCTAACCTTTTGTTGTTACGTAGGTGTACTTTTTCACCAACTTCAAAGATTCGGTTTTGTCTAGAAGGGTTAATTCTGTCCAGGTTAGCTTGTTGTGCCTTGTCAATTCTATCTTTGATTGCCAACATGATCTCGTCATTGCCAGCGTGGATAACCTCCACTGGTCTAAACTTTGTGACCGAATGTAGCGACCTGTTGTATTCTATCGTAGCCCGTGAGATCAATTCCACAGTATCTTCTATTTTTTTATCAATCTTGAGGCATCTGGCGATTTCTGCCAGTGTACTGTGAAACCTTTCAATTTGGCCATTGGAGCTACTGTGTAGCGGTGGCGCATTGACAACATCGATGCTGTATTGGTTTTTAAGCAACGACGTGATTGTCTCAGAGTTGAAAGAGGCTTCGTTGTCGCAGTATATGGTTTTGATATTTGGGTAGAAGTTTACCAATTGCAGAATAGGGGCTCGTACATCGATGATTGCCCTAGAGACTAAGGGTTGTACGATGGCGAATTTGGACAATTTGTCAATACAGGTTAAGAAGATTTTTCTGTCAGTGGAAAATATGTCGATATGCAACATTTCTCCAACGTATGAAGGTATAGGGGTATTTCCTAATTCCTGTTTCTTATGATGGCGGTCGTATTTGGCTTTATTGCAGACTTTGCAATTTGCGACCACTTCGCTAGCTAGTTTAGACATATTCGGGAAGTAATAATCCCGGAGGATTTGTTTAGCGTTCTCTTGTGCAGCCCGATGGGCGCGATTGTGCTCGGTGTTAGTGATTTCAAGCTGTTCATTGACGTTGGTAATATCACTGACGAAGGCTTTACAATGCCAAAACTTTGTCGCAGGAAACTCCTGCCTCAAGGCGTGTTGAATACGCGCCAGGGTAGGGAAATTACAGTGAATCGCGTTCACGACATTGGCGTTGACAATTTCTTTAACGGATTCTACAAGCGAGTCGTTGTCATTAAAGTTAATGATATGGCGAGTTCTATTTCCGAAGATTATGAAGTCTCGCCGAAGCGGTTGGTTTGCTTCTTCCAAAATGATTTGGTTTCTGAAGCAGTTCAGAGGTTTGTCTGTGGTTTCTATAGTGTACGAAAGGGAAAGCTCACTATGCCCCGTTGCTGCATCGGACTGGGCCTCAGCCTCTAAGTTGTTCAGGGGTTGTCGAGATAGCGCGTCCGCTACCAGGTTTTGTTTTCCCGGTGTATATTTTCCCGTTGTTCTCATCAATAAATGCTTTCCATCGCTTAATCTTAGCGTTGGTGTTTTTCTCAGATACCGCGTATGTGAGGGGCTGGTGATCTGTAAAGATCCTTACCTCTTTGGTACCGTATAGGTAATTTTGAAGTTTGCCTATTGCCCAGACTATCGCCAACAATTCCCTTTCGTTGGTGGCGTAGTTCAATTCGCAGTCTTTCAGCGTACGAGAGATCATGGTGATGGGCCTCTTGTTCTGGGACAATACCGCGCCTATACCACTGCCTGAAGCATCGGTGGTTAGGTCAAATGCTAATTTGAAATCGGGGTACGTCAAAATGACATCTTCTGATGCTAGGATGTTACGCAGGTGATCAAACGCATTGCGCTGGGTTTCATCAAATGTAACAGGAACTTTTTTCGACATGTTTTTACTCACTGTTGTAATGATGAACTCCAGTTAAGAACACAATTCCGTTTTGAGTTGAATGCAGCCGTCGGGCTGACTTTATATTTATTCAATTTATTCTTTTGATTTTAGAGTAGGCAGAAATGGTTCTGCCAGCTCAACGTCTACAGAGTATCTGATTTTACAGTTTTGAATATATTTGGACTTAGGCTAATCCGCGTAGCTGCGCTGCCGGGTACGCCAGCAGCGGAGCGGCGTTCTTATGTATATCTTATATATCTAGGCTTATCGGGAGAGCGAGCTATGTATGTACGTATGTAATACGCATTGGGTCGGCGTGTGAATGCTGACCATGCACTTATACTTTTTGGCCTTCAAGTGGGCGATCATGTTACATCCGCCCTGGGTCTAACTGCGTGCATAGACATAAACATAAACATAGCAACCAAGTGCTGCCATATGTTAATATGCTATTTTATTTAATTGTTCTTAATATTGCATAGGCACATACTACATCTCCCTCCTTTTGAAAAATAACGTAATAATATGAAGTTATTTTCAAGTATATACATTTTTTTTTTTTTTTTTTTTAATATGTATATTAATATTTGAAATGAATGATTAAAGAGATATTAAAAATATATATATATATTTTCATTGTATTTTGCAAAGTAAAAGTTTTGTATTATAATGTTTTTATTGGTTTTTTATTTGTGGTTGGCCAACCAAACAAAATGTATTATGAATTAAAAATTTTTAACCTATCTTTATGGACTATCTGTTTTTTGTTTTTATTTCCTATAATTGTAATGTTGTCATTATCTCCTATTTCTGAAACTAAATATGGTCCTAAATAATTATTGTCAAGTTTATGACCCGTTTCGTTTTTAAGTAATATCTTATCTCCTATTTTTAATTCAAAGTTACTAATATTTCTATCATATTTTATCTTTCTATCGGCTTTTGCCTTGTCTAACATATTTTTAGCTCTTTTATATGCTATTTCTAATCTTAGCTTAACTTCTTTTGAATAGTCATCCATGTTGTCAATAGGATCTATTCTGTCTATCCTGTTAAAATCTATGAACTGTCTTGGTAATCTTCCAAATACTAATTCGTATGGACAATATTCATGAACTACCGATGGTGTTGTGTTGAAACAATAAGTAAAATATTGTATCCATATATCCCAATCGGTTTTGTCAACAGATATATATGAGCGAACATACTCGTTGAAAGTTCTGTGACTTCGTTCTATTGTTCCTAATGTCTGGTGATGGTGTGCTGTTGAAGTAATGTTTTTTATCTTCATATATTTGCACAGGTCGTCTATAATTTGGTTTTTATATTCCGTTCCCATGTCCGTTATGATTGTATTCATTGGACCGTACTTTAGAATAAAATTTTCGAATATAGCCTTAGCAACTGATCTTGCACTTTTATTTGGAGTAGGTACCGTTACCAAATATTTTGTTAAATCGCAAATGATAGTAACAGCATACTCATTTCCGTTTTCTGATCTTGGCAGTGGACCAATGGTATCTATCAAAACTATATCAAATGCTGTTGCTGGCGTTTCTGTTATTGTCAACGGTGTTTTAGTATGTTTGGTTGTCTTTGCTTGTTGGCATTTTAAACATGTTTTAACATATTTACTTATTGCCTTTGTCATTTGTGGCCAATAATAATAATTTTTTATTTTCCTCAGGGTTCTAGAAATTCCTGAATGGCCTCCTTCTGATGGATCATCATGATATTTAGACAGTATTGCTTTTATTTGAACCTTATCATTTTTATCTATCTTAGTCACCTTGTTTAATAGCGCTATTTTTATGTTTTTTAATATTTTATTGCCCTTTTCTTTAAAATTCTTTATAGTGACAAATTCGAAGATTTGTTCACTTGGTGACAATTGTGTTTGAATGATGCTATTTATTCTTGCTTCTTCATTAAGCCTTTGAAAGAATTGATCTAAATCGATTATTTCATTAGAATAAAAATTAGTCATATCAAAACGTGTTATAATTTGTTTTCCTCTTTTCAACAAGCACTTATGCTTGTCTATTTTGAGTATAACATATTTTTTGGCATCAATGTTATTGATTACCTGATAGATATTGGGCATTTTTATATTTTCTTTCTTATTTGGTTCATGCAATTTTTCACCTGCGCAGGTATTTTTCTGTCTTGTTGTTGATCTTGTTGTTACCTTTAGTATCTGTCTATTTATTGCTTTAAGTTCTTCGATGGTTATTCGGGACAATGCGTCTGCAACATGATTATCTTTCCCCTTGAGATATTCTACTGTGAATTCAAACTCCTCCAAGTCTAGTCTCATTCTGGTTAATTTTGAACTGGGGTTTCTCATCGAAAAAAGATATGATAGTGGCCTATGGTCACTTTGTACTAAGAAATGTCTACCATATACGTATGGTCTGAAGTAATTTATTGCCCAGTGAATAGCTGCTAGCTCCTGCTCTGTAGTGGACTTATTACTTTCGCCTTTTGTAAAGCTTCTTGAAGCGTATGCCACTGGTAGCTGTTGACCGTTATGGTCTTGAGATAGTACCGCTCCACATGCTTGTTTACTAGCATCTGTGGTTATGCAAAATTGTTTGCTGAAATCTGGGTACTGAAGGAGTGTTGGTTTCATTAATTCCCTTTTGAGATATTCGAGTGCATCATTGCATTCGCTTGTCCATTCAAATGGAACATTCTTTTTACAAAGCCTCGTTAAGTGGCGTGATTTCTCAGAAAAGTTCTTAATAAATCTTCTGTAATAATTGCAAAATGCGACGAATCGTCTAGCTTCGTCTGCGTTTACTGGTTTGGGGTAATTTTTTATTACCTCATATTTAGAGTCATCTGGCAATATACCTTTGTCAGTACACTTGTGACCTAAATAAGTAACCTCTTTCATAAAGAAAGTGCATTTTTCTGGATGTAGTTTTAAATTATGTTGCCTACATAATTTGAAAACGTCGGTTAGATTTTTAAGCATGTGCTTTTCAGAACAGCCTATGACTACTAAATCATCCATATACAGAAATGCTTGCGAAGGCGTTAAGCCTGAAAATGCAAGGGTCATCATTCTTTGGAAAGAATTTGGGGCTATTTTTAAACCAAATGGTAATCGCGTGTAGCGGTATGCTCCCGTTGAAGTTGAGAATGATGTTATATTTCGTGACCTTTCGTCTAATTCTATTTGATGAAATCCTGACATCAGGTCTAGGCACGAGAAATATTTTGCTCGGCCTAATTGATCAAGAATATCTTCTATTCTTGGAAGTGGGAATTTATCTGCTAGCAGTTTTTTGTTGATTTGGCGATAATCGACTACTAATCGCCATCTCTTTTCCGCCGAGTTAGGCAGTGATTTCTTGGGTACCAAGAGAAGTGGGCTATTATATTCTGAAATAGATGGTTCGACAATGCCATCTTTTATTAATTTGTCAACTTGCCTTTGAATTTCTGGCTTTTGACTTTCTGGCATTCTATAGTTTTTGATATAGACTGGAGTTTTGTCATTTAATCTCAATTTTTGCTTATAAAAATTATTAGCTGATATGGTTTCTGTTTCAAGACCAAAAATATCGCTATATTCGGTGCATAATTTTGTTAAATCGCTTTTGAATAACGATGGAAATTTAAGAAGTTTTAATACTTCTGAAGTTCTTTGCACACTATTTTCTATATTTGCGTTGTATACATCATAATCATCCAATGATTCGCTTTTTATATTTGCGCTACTAACTATAGCGTCTTTTTCAGTTGTATTAATAATTCGAATCAAGACGTTCTGAGTGTTTACGAGTGCACTTGCTATTATTATGCCAGGTTGCAATTCCTGGTTGGGGATGAGGACATGTGTGTCAGTAGATGTTAGCTGAATCTTTCGAATCACTTCTGATCTAGCTGGCAAAATTATTTCGTTATCTAGTGAATGTATAATAGGAATGTTTATGTTCCTGAAATTTTTGGGCCTCAAAGTGAACCAATCTTCTTGGTCGTGGAATTCCAAAATACAATTGTATTTCTTAATGAAATCCAAGCCAATTATACCATCCCCTGGTATAGGAAAATTGTCAGGTACGATATGGAATTCATATGGTATTGCTGCATTAGCAATACACATTTCTAAATGTAGTGTACCTAGAGCCTGAATTGTCCCTTGCCCTATTCCTGATATATTTGTTGTGTTTTTTGGATTTAAATCGTTAAGATTATTGTTTCTGCATTTAAGCAGGGAAATTTCTGCACCTGTATCTATTAAAAGAGTTACCCATGAATTGGTACTCATATTCTTTAATCGTATAAAAATGCTTAAATTGAGATTAATTTTGTATAATTTTACTGTAGATTGTCGCTCAAGGGGGCATGTTCGTTTTCCGATTGTATGTTTCGGACATTGTGGGTATGACTTGTTTTATAGTTATGGTTTTGGTTACCTCTTGAGTAACCTCCACCTCTATTATAATTTTGGTTACCACCTCGTCCTCTGTTTCCACTATGGTAACCACCTCGGCCTCTATAATTGTTATTGTAGGAGTTATAATTTCCTCGGCCATTACCTCTGTTTTGGTAATTTCCTCGGTAATTATTACCTCGATAGTGTCCTCTATTATTATAGAATAATACACTATTTGAATTGCCGGTCATTTCTGTACTGCAGTGTATGTATTTTTCAATCACGCTATTCATCGTGTTGAAATTTCCAGCTTCCAATATGGTTTTGAGCTTATCGTGCCCACAATTCTTGGTCATTGCAGAAATGGCTTCCTTTGTAGCGAATTTGTCTGCATTGTTTGAATCTAAACCATCATCTATATAGGCTGCTTCGAGCAACCCACGTAGGTTTTCCATCTCTGTGGTATATTGCGCTGCAGTTTTGCCGCGCTGTTGTGTACTAAGCATTTTTGCTTTGATGACATCGGGCGATTCGCCTTTAACTGATGCTTTTAATACATTTATTATACCGATAATGGTCTTTTCATTTTCAACTTTGTATGATAATGGACCAAGTATCTTTGTCTTGATTACCTCTATCGCTAGCATCTCCTGATCTCCTTTTGTCAGATCTATTAGCCGGAGGGCCGTCAGGAATCTATTTAAGTTTAACTTTTTGCCGTCAAACTCAGGTATTGTGGACGAAATTTGTCGCACATATTCCCTTGATGTTGCGGCAGAGTCTGTCATTTTGGCTGTTTCCTGTATTCTTGAAGTATTTGAATCTGAAAGTTCTTCTTCAAGTAGTTCGGGTAATGTTATTACCGCTGGAATTGCAAGATCGTGGAGATCCTCTTCTTTTATTTCTATTTCCGATTCTCCTACACTTTCGATATCCTCACCGATCTCAGCCACTATAGGTGTGTTTAAAATCGTTGGGATTGTAATATTTAAGTTATGTCTGTACTTGACGTTTAACAAGTTCTCACGGAACCTGTTTAGAAATTTTACTGCTTGGGATAAATGGTTTTTTGTTAATCTTTTCCTTTCTCTGTGAATTAATTGGCGTGCTTCATTAAAGCATCTTACCAATATCTGCGCATGCTTGTTGAGAGTGTCTTGTTGCACTTCTCTATTTGGTGTCATGCATTTATAAGACTTGTCAAAAGTTGTTTTAATTTCTTTAAGCTCGTTTTTTATTTCCTGCCAGTCCATTTAAAGAATAATATAGATTTATTTGTGCAATCGAACTTTATAAATTGTGGCCTCTCCTAAAAAGGTTTCTTCAAAATTCTTTTTTTTTTTTTTTCATTCTAGTTTTCTGATATTAAAAATAAAAATTTTAGATCATCTTAATTCAAAATACATTTTGGGTGTTGTTTTTTTTTTTTTTTTTTTTTAAATTTTATCTGCTCTGCTTATATAACGCTTCTTTATTATCTTGTTATGCTTAACATATAGCGTTAATATAAACTGAGCGACTGTTACGATCGTCAAGATCAAAAGGAGTAACCACAGTGACTGAATGTCTTCTGTATGGTCGACTATTTTTAAGTTATTGACCACATTGGCCGTATTATCTTTTGACTGACTATCGTCAGATCCAAACCAACCCATTTTGTATATTTTTTTTTTTTATTTTTGGGTTTTGGTTTATTTTACTTTAAAAATATGTTGTTTTGATTTTTTTTTTTCAATATAGTTACATTTTCCTGCCTAATTGGTGTATGGCTTTACGGGCCATTCTTCTCATCGGGCAGAAAAAGTTCCGCTCAATGTTACAATATTTTGTGTAATATTAATATGCAGCGCAGTGCATCGAGGGTGGTGTGCCACGCAGGGCAACAAAAAAAAATATTTTATATTTCAGCTCCTACTTGCTTCACTCTGACCCTCCTTGCGTCAGCTGGACGTCGCCGGGGTTGGCACGCTGACACTCCCTCGATGACGTAGTGAGCGGGCTGTTCACCACGTTGATGATGATGTCCTCATTTAGGGGTTATGTGCTGGGGCTGCAATGTCTGCACGTTGGGAGTTGGAGTTTTGTTAATTGTTAACGATTTTATTTGTTTTTCTGAGTGAGCGGGTGTGGTGGGGATTTTTTTTTTCTTAGGATATTCGACACAGTGGTCTAGCTCAGCTTGTAGTTTTTGAGCTTTCGACCATTGGGGCGGTGGAGTGTTCGTATATAATAGCCACTTTATGTGCGCTATTCTCTTTTTTTGCTTTATTTTGAACACCGCCCCTGTTTTTACCCATCACACCAACACTCTACTCACTCAGATCGCTGTTCTCCAAAATTGCCGCCGTCTTGGTGGATAAGCATCGAATGCCGGGCATGCTGATCCTCTCACGTTCAGTGCTATAACGGTCCTGTCACGGTCGCCATGTAATGATGAACTCCAGTTAAGAACACAATTCCGTTTTGAGTTGAATGCAGCCGTCGGGCTGACTTTATATTTATTCAATTTATTCTTTTGATTTTAGAGTAGGCAGAAATGGTTCTGCCAGCTCAACGTCTACAGAGTATCTGATTTTACAGTTTTGAATATATTTGGACTTAGGCTAATCCGCGTAGCTGCGCTGCCGGGTACGCCAGCAGCGGAGCGGCGTTCTTATGTATATCTTATATATCTAGGCTTATCGGGAGAGCGAGCTATGTATGTACGTATGTAATACGCATTGGGTCGGCGTGTGAATGCTGACCATGCACTTATACTTTTTGGCCTTCAAGTGGGCGATCATGTTACATCCGCCCTGGGTCTAACTGCGTGCATAGACATAAACATAAACATAGCAACCAAGTGCTGCCATATGTTAATATGCTATTTTATTTAATTGTTCTTAATATTGCATAGGCACATACTACACTGTACCGTTTTCCCCTTTGAGAATATGAGTGAGAGGCCTGGCAATGGAGGCAAAATTCTTCACAAAGCTTCTGTAATAGCTCGCCAGGCCGAGGAAAGACCTAAGGCTAAACAGATTTTTGGGTTCGGGGAACTCTTGTATTGCCCTGACTTTTTCAGGGTCTGTTTTCGTTCCCCCCCTAGTGACTATGAAGCCTAAGAACTCTACGCTTTCTTTAAAGAATTTAGTCTTTTCTCGTGCCACCTTCATGTTGGCCTCGAGCAGTCGCTCAAGCACTATATCGATGTCATCGACATAGACGTAACATATCTTGCCTATTTCTTCCCTCAGCACATCATCGATGGCTCTTTGGAATATGCTACCCTCGTTTTTTAATCCGTAAGGTAATCGGCAAAACTCGTATTTCCCTCCGTTAACTGAGAAAGAGGTTTTTTCCCGGTCCTTCTCGGCCAAGTATATCTTGTGATACCCTGACCTTAAGTCTAGGGTAGTAAAGTATCTGGCTTTTCCCAAGTTCGCTAAAATCATGGGAATGCTTGACATAGGGTAGCGGTCAGCAATTGTTTGTTCATTTAGTTTCCTAAAGTCGATTACCAAGCGCTTATTTTTGATGCCGTTATCGTCAGTCCCTTTTTTGTCAACTACCCAAGCAGGGCTGTTGTATGGGGATCTGGAAGGCCTTATTATGCCATTGCTCAGCAGCTCCTTGATCTCGTTGTTAACAAAGTCTGCTGCCCCCATGGGATAGGGGTATAATCTGGTTCGTCACTCTTAGTTCGAATAGTAGCGGTGACCGAGGTGTTGAAAGTTAGCGCCTCGTTAGAGGTCGAAAACACCTTTATTCTTTTCAGAAAAACATTTTTAAATTCGGCTTTCACCGAATTTTGTACCACTATGTCATAAATTTTAGTGAAATTAACGTTTTCACAGTCAAAGAATTTGAGCTTTTCAGTGACGTTTGCGTATTTTATTACGCTGTCGCCTAAGTTCAATGCCACTCCTGCTCGCGTTAGCGAGTCGAAGCCTATTATAGCATCGAACGTGCTTAGTGTTTCCAACAGGAAAAATGGGGCGTCTAACCCAAAAATGCGCATTATGCACTTGTTCTTGACGTTACTGGAGCCGTGAATAGAGCTCACAGTAAAGGAGGTCTCGACCGGCATTACATTTCTTAGCTCCTTTACGGGCTTAAGGTAATTCTTTGCCGCCCCCGTGTCGATAAGTATTTTTAGTGTTCTACCAGCCAAATGTCGTTCGATGAACGGCAGTCGGGAGCGTTCCCTAAAAAATGTAGCAGATCTTTAAGTTCATCGGAGTCGTTACCTTCTTCAATGCTGACGACTTCCGCTTCAGCTGTGACGGAATACCCTGACTCTTCCTGCTCGTGGGATTGAGTTATATTATTAACACGCTGGCGTCTTTGTCCCGAATAACGCTGAGATGAATTCCGTCTTTTGTTGTTGCTATTATTCTGAAGCTTTCCCCAATTTGTGTCCTGCCTAGATTTGGCTGTCGAAGGGTCGATCTCCATAGGCTGTACTTTGTTATGGTCTACAATTTCGGGGTCCCCGCGCTTCTGCCAGGGGCCGTCCTCTTGGGGCTTGCTTTGGAATTGCTTAGGAACAAAGTGTGGATTTTTATCCTCTCCTTTCCATTGCTTTCCCTGAAATTTATTAATACGCCTGTAGCCATCGTGCACAAGAGCCTTGTCTTCGATGGCCTTCGCGTATGACGCCGCGAATGCACTTCTTTCAATGCTATTTTCAGCCTCCCGCGCAAGCTCTAACGCAGTCGTAAGGTCTTTTGGTTGTGCTGGTAGCACCAGTGCTTTGAGCGGTCTTTTCAGCCCAGCAATAAATGCGTGTAGGGCATCGTCCCTAACCTCCTTATTTAAGATAGTTGCCGTGTCCGCACTATGCGACATAACTATTTTGTTCGTGACGAGCGTGAGTTTCCTCTCGACTTCGTCATAGTATGCCATAAGATCGGCATCACGTTGTTGGACCATCTCGAGATTTTGACGTAATACTCGTAGGGACGTTTTGTCCGCGTATGTGCAGTCCAGCCTAGCCAGAATTGCATCGAAATTGAGCACAGTATTATGTGACGTGAGGAGCGCTCGCGCGTTACCACAAATTTTGTTTTTAATAATTACCACTGCTTCATAGTGGGCCTCGCTGCCCTTGTATCTCTTGAATACCTCGTACGCATCTGATGCGGCCTGCCTCCAAGACACGTATTCATCGTGGCTGCCGCTAAAGGTTGGGAGCGATTTCACAATATCTAACTTGACATCACACTTTATGCTGGGGTCCGGCGTTACCCTTTCATAAACTTCTACTTGGGGTGCCTGCACAGTTAACGAGCTGACCTGGTTTCTAACTGATTCAATTTCTGTCCGCCAGCGCTGCTCCTGTGCGGTTAGCGCGGCGTTGACGACATTTGTTATGAGCGCTTGGACCATTTCTGCATTCATTTCTGATGAGTCTGGTTGTCTCACTGCGGGGCAAAATCCGATTTCCTCACCACCGTCACTGTCTACTTCTTGCTTCACTTCCCTATATTCCCAATTCATCGGCCACAAAGAAGCTGAGTGAATTAATTGGCAGTAATATGGGTGGCGAATAAAGGTAAAATTTGCGTTTCGCGCACCGCTTTTAGTTGGCCAACACTTGTAGCTAAGTCAGGGTCTGGCGACGATGTACAATATTTTAGAGGAGTCACACCACAGCGGGCGAAGTATAACAAATTTGAGAGAAAATATAATAACAAAAACGCTGAGTTATATATCCCAAGAAAAATTCTAGTTGGGAAATGGTTGGAGCGAAGCGCAGGCTTAGCAAACACACAGATACACTGGGCACAAAATTTCTACGTTTCTTTGTTTAAAATTAGACACATGCAAATTAAGTAAATTCACAGAATACTCCAGGGGAAAGGTGCGGGGCATAATCGCCACACAAAAATGCAAAGAAATATATATATCGGGGTTTTACACTGTACAGAATTTTTACTGGCGAGGTATGCAGAACTCACAGGCACACTTTATTTATTCGTTTATTACAGTATAATGACCTGGTGCTATCTTAGTCGCACAGTCACTTACATTTTATGATCTTCAGGGTAGGTTCGAAGAGTAGTTGGGCGTCAGTTATCATGTGGCCTGGGAGTAGCCGGTTGGCCGTTGCTAGTTGTCCAGTGGGGGCCGGTTGGCCGTCCTGTTCCTACGATGAAATAGGATGAATACGTTGGTAGGAGACTGTCCTTCAATACCGCTGGCCTAGAGACTCAGCCGGTATATTTTGCAATAAAAGGGTTAACGGCTAAGTGCCGGAGTTTCGATATATGAGCTTGTGCTCTTTATTGATTGAATATAAAATCAGAACTGAACTTAAGAACTAACAAAAGCTCATGCCGGATGCCCGTGGCAGACCGCTGACCATGCACATTTTGCAGAAGTCATACGATCGCTGCTAGCCAATGGGACAAAGCCACGGCCCATAAGGGCGCGATATGTTGGCTCAGCTCTCGGCCCAATTAGGGTGGACCCAATTTAGGGTGGACCATACATGAGTGGAGAAATAATTATAATATTAAATGCTTAATATTAATAAATCATGGGTAATAAAATGATTAATATTCACAGGAGGAATAAAATAGGCCTGCTGATGCTAACCTGGGAGTTCGTTGTTAACTTACATACAATCTTGCACATGCACAAACACATGAAACCAATTCACATTTTTGCTTACATATCATTCTTTTGTACACATATAGAAAAAATCAAACCCCACACCCACAAATACACTGACTAGACATTCCCGTTTCTCGCGACTCACTTCGAGCCGATAAAAACTCTGTACAGTAGTCTTAAGCTGACATTCTTGGAATAAAGACGTTCACCGAAATTGTTCGTGTTTCAAATTAAAGTTGTTTCAGCGTTGATCCTTGTCTTTGTTATTGACGGATCATTTATTCGACTAATAAATTAATAACTACGTAAGTATATATATTGTCGCCGAGCGACAGTGCTGGAGGAGGGGTGCTATAGGCACACATATTAGCGGTCAGCGCTTGGCCAGCGTGAGTACTGCTGATCATGCAATTAGGTATATTGCCCTCGACATACGCTTGGGCTGAACTGTTTATGTACACATTGCAACAGAGTGCTACAATGTGATTGTATATTATGAATACAGTGGTTAACCGATATGTGTGCATACTACATCTCCCTCCTTTTAAAAAATAACGTAATATTATGAAGTTATTTTAAAGGTAGTTTTTACATTATTAAAAATTGTGTTATGATTATTTTTAAGAACATTTATGTAGTGAGAATTTTTAAGTAAAACCTCAAAAAGAAAAAAATATATATATTTTTATTATTATTATTATTATTATTTTTATGCCTATGTATGATCATACTATAAATATTTACGACGTCGCAATTTTTAATATGTCTTTATGAACAGTTTGCTTTTTATTTTTATTATTAGTTATTATAATGTTATTATTTTCTCCTATTTCCGTTACTTTATACGGACCTGTATATTTGGAGTCTAACTTATGACCTGTTTCGTTTTTTAATAGAACTTTATCTCCTACTAATATATCTAAGTTCCATGCTTTCTGATCATAAAGTTTCTTATTTTTCTCTTTATGTTCATCTATCATAATTCTAGCTCTTTTATAAGCTACTTCTATATATGGGTTCTATATTAGTTATGCTATTAAATTGATTTGGCAAATTATTTGTTTTATCAAAGACAAGTTCGTATGGACAATAGTGCTATTGTGCTATTGATGGGCTCGTGTTAAAACAGTATACGAAATATTTAAGCCATACGTCCCAATCAGTTTTATCAACCGATATGTATGAACGTATATATTCATTGAAAGTTCGGTGTCTTCTTTCGACTGTTCCAACTGTCTGGTGATGGTGTGCAGTTGATGTTATATTTTTTATTTTAAGATATTTGCACAAGTCATTTATAACTGAATTCTTATATTCTGTTCCCATGTCCGTAATGAAAGTCTTCATTGGACCGTACTTTAGAATAAAAGATTCATAAATTGCTTTAGCGACAGTATTTGCGCTTTTGTTTGCAACTGGTATGGCAACTAGATATTTAGTTAAATCACATATTAGTGTGATTGCATATTCATTGCCATTTCCTGATTTTGGTAGCGGACCTATAGTGTCCACTATCACCCTGTCGAAAGCTTTTATTGGGGTCTCTGTTATTGTTAAAGGAGTTATTGTATTTCTTGTCACTTTTGATTTTTGGCATTTCTGACATTTTTTAATGTACTCAGTTATATCTTTAGACATACCTTTCCAGTAATAGTATCTTTTGACCTTGGCCAAGGTTTTTGTGATGCCTGTGTGACCTCCTTGTATTGGATCGTCATGAAATGTAGACAATATAGCTTCTTTTTCTTTTAATTTTTCTATTACTCTACTCTACTCTTTTTCTATTGCTCTATTACTCTCAATGAATTTAATATTTTATTGCCCATTATTTTGAAATTATCAATTGAAACATGTTCAAAGATATTTTCCCACGGTGCCACTTTGAGTTGGCTGATTTTATTTATACCGGCTTGCATTTCAAGCCTTTGGAAAAAATGACCTAAATCAAGTATTCCATTAGTATATAAATCGCTAACATCATATCTTGCAATAATTTTCTTACCATGTTTAAAGAAACATAGAATATTTTTTATATGCAAGGTCACTACTTTACGAAATTCGTCATTTTTGATGACTTCATATACGTTGGGCTTTGAAGCTTTTTCTATAGATTGCTTAGGCAATTCTATTTCTTTATCTCCTGCGCAGGATTTTTGTCTACTTTGATATCTTGTAGTGACTTTCTTTATATTTCTGGTCATTTCTTGTAGTTCTTTGATGGTTATTCTTGAAACCGCATCAGCTACATAGTTGTCTTTTCCCTTTATATACTCAACTGTAAAATTATACTCCTCTAATTCAAGTCTCATACGAGTTAGTTTAGAGCTCGGATTTATCATAGAGAACAGGTATGTAAGTGGTCTGTGGTCTGTTTTGACAGTGAAATGTCTACCATAAATACATGTATATGGTCTGAAATGAGTTATTGCCCAATGAATTGCTGCCAATTCTTGTTCTGTTGGGCTTTTATTACTTTCACCCTTTGTAAACGCTCTTGATGCATATGCCACTGGAAGTTGGAGACCTTTTTTGCATTGAGTTAACACTGCTCCACAAGCTTGCTTACTTGCATCCGTTATTATGCAAAATTCTTTGCTGAAATTTGGGTATTGCAATAAATTGGGATTAACTAGTGCCGATTTGAGATGTTCGAAGGCATGCTGGCATTCAGCTGTCCATTCGAATTTTACATCTTTTTTACATAATCTTGTTATGTGACGAGAGTATTCGGCAAAATTTTTGATAAAGCGTCTATAGTAATTGCAAAATGCAATAAATCGTCTAGCACTGTCCGCATCGTGTGGGACTGGATAATTTTTGATGACGTCATACTTTTTGTCATCTGGCAAGATTCCTTTATCTGTGCATTTGTGTCCCAAAAATGTGACTTCATGTCACATTCATGCATGAAAAATGAACATTTTTCTGGATGTAGCTTTAGGTTGTATTTCCTGCATTTCTCAAAAACATCAGTCAAGTTTTTAACCATATGTTTTTCGGAACAACCAATAACTATTAAATCATCCATATACAGGAATGCTTGAGAAGGTTCAAGTCCAGAGAAAGCTATAGTCATCATTCTCTGAAAAGAATTTGGTGCTATTTTTAGACCGAATGGTAATCGCGTGAAGCGATATGAGCCATTGCTCTTTGAAAAAGACGTTACATCTCTTGAACTTTCTTCGAGTTCAATTTGATGAAAACCTGAAATTAAGTCTAGGCATGAAAAATATTTTGCTCTACCTAGTTGATCTAAAATATCATCAATTCTAGGGAGTGGGAATTTATCGGACAACAATTTTTTATTAATTTGACGATAGTCAATTACTAATCGCCATTTTTTCTTGTCAGAACCAGGAAGAGATTTCTTTGGAACTAACAAAAGTGGGCTGTTATATGGGGATACAGACGGTTCGACTATTTTTTTATCAATTAATTTTTCTACCTGTACTTGAATTTCATCAAGTTGACTATGAGGATTTCTATAATTTTTAATATATACTGGTTCATCATCTGTCAATCTTAGCTTTTGTTTGTAGAAATTATTTGTTGTGATTGATTCGGTTTCAAGTCCGAATACATCGCTATACTTGGTGCATAAATCTGTTAGTGTAGATTTGAATTGTGGTGGAAATTAAGACATGTGTTAATTAAGACATGACAGTTTTTTCTCTTGCTTCAGGATTGGTATGAACTATGTCATAGTTCGAAAGTGATTCATATTGTAGATCTTTTATATTTACTATTTGATCTTTATTATTTCTATTCACCAATCGGACAAATGCATTTTTGGTTGTTGCAACTGTGTTTGCAACATAAATGCCTTTTTGAATTTCCTGGTTTTGTATTAAAACACTATCTTCATTTGAGGATAGTTGTATTTTTCGGACAACCTGGGATCTTGCTGGTAGAATTATTGAGTTATTACCAGAGCTGTATGTTATTGGAACGTATATTGGGAAATTCAAATTATTTGGTCTCATCTTGAGCCAATCTTCTGTTTGATTAAAATCTAATTGACAATTGAATTTCTTTATGAAATAAATAATAATATATTCCATATTCCATATATTCCTAATATTCCATCACATGGGATTAAGAAATGTGAATCTATGAAAATCGTGTGGAATTATGTAATTGCCTGTCTGTATCTCAATTGAAGTTAATCCTTTGGATTGAATTAATTCTTGTCCTATTCCTTGAATATTAATTTTATTGTTGCCTTGGATATCATTAAAGATATCAGAATTTTCTTTTAGAAGAGAAATATCTGCACCTGTGTCTATTAAAAAGACAAGTTTTTTATTTGTTTCTACATTGACAAAATTAACAAATATGTTTTGGCTAAGATTAATTGTGTGAACCTTGTGTCTATTTATTGATGAGCAGCTAAAGGGTGTTCGGAGTTTCCCGAGTTATTTTGGGCTACTCTTACATATTCTTGATTATTGTTATTTTGGCCTCGGTTCGAGTTGCCACGGCCTCTAAAGTTTCCTCTATTATTATTGTTATTGGTATTGTTATAACGATGACCGCCTCTGTAATAAGGGCGGCCCCTTGTGTTATAACGACCGCGGTATGTACCGCGCTGAGTCTGATTTTGGTAGAACAGAACAGCGTTGGAATGTCCAGTTGCTTCTGTGCAACTGTCTATAAATTTAGATATGGCATCGTTCATACTGTTGAACGTGCCTGCTTGCATGATACTTTTACTTTATCAATCGAGCAATTCCTCGTCATTGCTTTGACGGCTTGTGTCGTGCTGTATTTGTTTGCAAGTTCTGGTTTCAAACCATCACTAATATAAGCACCTTCTAGAGCTTTTATTAATTGCTCCACCTCTTGCGTGTAAAGGTTGGCTGTTTTGTTCTTTTGCTGCAGATTTAGTAATTTTGCAGAGAGTACCTCAACAGATTCCCCCTTTACTGTTCGCGAGAGTTTATCTTTAATTTCCTGTATAGTATTTTCTGTGCTAATGAGATTCCTAGCATGACCTTTTTGTTTGGTCTTAATGACATTGACTGCTAAAGTCTCATGTTCTCCTTTTATCGAATCTAACAAGTTCAGAGCGTCTTTGAAACTCTGTAGATTTTCTGCTTTGCCGTTTTTACTTTCTGTTGGCTTATTTCTTTCCTCAGTGGTGTGGACAATGTAATGGCAGTGGAGTCCACTGACTTAACATCTACTAGACCCATTTTTGAAAAGAGGCTTTCTCCTAATACAGTATTTTCTATATATATTGGGTCTGGGTAAAATTTACTTATAGAGTTGTCAAATGACATTTACTTATTTTTTATTTATTGATTTTGTTTTTTTTTTTAATTTTAAAATATCTATTTTTTTTGTTAAAACGCCTTGCGGCGGTGAGAAATTTAAAATTAATTCATCCGTATGAATTTACAGGTTTCCTACCTAAATTTTCGTTTGGCTTTACAGGCCGAACTTCTCATCGGGCAGAAAAGGTTCCGCTCAATGTTACAATTGGTTTTTATAATTATTAAAAAAAATATGCATCGCAGTGCAATCAGAAAAAAATTTTGCACATTTTTGCTTTTGCTATTAAAAAAAAATTTTGAAGCGCTCTTTGAAGCGCTGTCGGTTTCCTCTTGTCATTTGTTGTTGGTGATCCACCGTTGTTGTAGTGTGCGGATAGCGCACCACAGTGTGAATACTATTCCCGCGTTGACGTAGTGGGCGGGCTGCACACCACGTTATCCTGTGTCAGCTGGGCGTCGCCGGTGTTGGCACGCTGACACGCCCTCGATGACGTAGTGAGCGGGCTGCTCACCACGTGATAATGTCCTCTTGTTAGTGTTGTGTGCCGGTGTTGCAATGCCTGCAAGTGCGTTCACAATGTGGTGTGAACAAGGGTCCCTCGCAGTCCTTCGGGCAGATCTTCTTAAATTCCGGAAGGCTTTTTGGCTGGGTAGGTTGAATATTATTAATTTTTGGTATGCATTTTATTTCATTTACTGAGTGAGCGGGTGTGGTTGGGTTTGTTTCATTAAGAAATTTGACGTAGTGGTCTAGCTCGGCTTGTAGTTTTTGAGCTTTCGACCATACTGGCGGTGGAGTGTTCGTATAATATCCACTTGAGTCGCCTCAGAGGTCGAGCGTCTTGCAAGAAGACTGCTATGGTTCAGTAATCTGTCACTGTATCGACTTGTATGTCTCCCAATTTGTGTCTCAACTGTGTGAATATTGAGGATTTTATGGAGTGTGGAGTTACGTACATACCAGGGACAGTTAGATATTTGTCGTAGTGCGCGATTTTGCATCACCTGGATACGTTTATAATTAGATTTGGCAGCAATTCCCCAAATCTGTATCCGGTATAACCGAATCGGTACGATACAGTGCGCATACACAGCTCTTTTGCACCTCACCGCTCCTTCTATTCATTAGCCATCTCAGCTGTTGTGATCTGTGACCACATTTCTTTATTGTGTTTTTGAAATGCGGCCCAAAGGTGAGCCGTTTATCCAGGGTGATACCTAGATATGTTGCTTGCAGCGGCTGATTCAGGGTAACTTCTAGCCGGATTGGAGGGGTGTTCGGGATAAGCGTTTTTAATGTGAAGCATGGATTTGTTGTTATCAGCAGTGTTCAAGGAATATAGTAGCGGTCCGAGAACACTGCCCTATGGGACTTCAGCTCTTATTGGATATATAGAGGAGTAGCTATTTCTCACCGTGATTTTAAATTGTCGTCCTTCCAGATATGACTTTAAAATACAGAAGTAGGGCACAGGTAGAAGGATCTTTATCTTGCATAATAATCCAGCATGCCATACTTTGTCGAAGGCTTGTTGCATATCTATAAAGACAGCGTTGGAGTACTCACAGTCGTCAAAAGCCTGTAATAGGTGTTTTACCAGTCTGTGGTCCTGTTCAATAGTTCCGTGTCCCTTTTGAAATCCAAATTGATGATCCGGCAAGATATTGCCTTGTCGTTTAGATGGGTCGTTTAGAAAGGGAGGGTAAGAGGCTTAGAGGCCGATACGACTCAGGATCAACTTCTGGTTTTCCAGGGTTGTGGATCATCAGATAACAGCCACTGTCATGGATCCTTAAAATAGCATTAAAGATTATATAGATTATCGCTTTTATAGGTAAAACTTTAGCGTGGCATGGCAAATCCTGTCAATTCCTGGAGCTTTATGTTTCGGCAGTAATTTAATTATCGATCCTCTAATTAGCGATCCTCGAGGTGGAAGCCGATTGCATTATCCTGTTTTACTTCAGTTTTTGCAAATTTCCCACCTGGACAGCGTACGTTGCATCAACGGTCCATGGAGGATCATTTTTCTCAACGAAATCACTTCTGAGTTCCCTTAAGATGATTTTGAGTTGCTTTGCAGCTCGGTTCCACAAGATTCTGTCCCATGGATCCTGAGTTCGAATTGCTCTTCTTCGAAGGCGTCTTTTAGTTCTGATTAGTTCTCTCACCTCTCTTGTTAGTACAATACCATTACTTCTGGGGCATGTCTCAGGCACAGACACAGAAGCAGCTCTATGTATAATTTGTGTTAGAATGTCTACTGCGTTCTGGAAGTCTTCCTTAGAGCTCAGAACCGAATTTAATTGGAGAGAGTTTTCCAGATGTTGTCTGAAAACAAAGAGATCAGTTCGGCTGTTTATTAACCGATAGCATGGTCTTACATAGGCACCTCCTGTTTGTAGAGTAGCAACAAGGGCTACTTGAGTGGAGTCTAGATCCCAATTTTCGCAAATACTAGTTTTGTCTAAGTTTATCCCATGATACACAGCAAAATCAATGCAGGTAGTTCTGTGACTGGGCACATGTGGGTATCTAGTTGGTGAACCTATTGCAAGGATATAAGCACCTCTGGCATAAATGGCTTCTGCTAGTTCTCGCCCTCTGGGTGAATTGTACGTATCACCCCATAGCCAATGTCGGGCGTTCCAGATCGCACCAACTAAATTCCTTTGGCCACAAGAGAAAAGTATGGAGTTGGAGAGCCGATGTAACCACTGTCCGTTGCTTCAGCATATTGGCCATTTCAAAAACCATTTTTTCCAGTCGTTCGAGTCATTGACAATTCAGCTTGTTTTGTTGTTGTTGCTCCTCCGCGATAGGAATTGCTGCTGTTGTTGCTGTTGAAGCTCTTGCTGCCACTTCTTAAATTGTTCCTGCTGCTGTGCCAATATTGGCTAAACGTCAAGCGGGTGTTGCTGTTTAATATTAATTCCCTTTAATTGTACATTATGTAGACGAGGCTGGGCTGTTGTATTGCCATTTCTTGCAATATCTGCGTAGGACAAGCATCCAGTATGATCTTTGGGAGTGCTAGCTATTGCATGCTGCTGTTTTTGCTGGGGTGTTGCTGGTTTGTTGCACTTTTATCTAACCTGGCTTGCTTAGGTTGTTGCTTCTTTACAGTGCCCTTTGATCGTCGAAGATACTCCTGGTACCACTTGCAACCTTTGTAACTTGCCGTGTGTCGCGGAACGGATAAGTTGGCTATCGATAAGTAGTAGGGCACTCGGGCACATTAAATATTAAATGTATGCATTTGTATCGCTATTGTAATTGGTCACATCGATTTAACTAAGTATAGAATGGTGCTATTTGCAGGGGTGCCATTTCTATGTTTAATAAAAGAAGAGCTTAGCTTCTGCTCTGTTCGAGGTTCTTTATTTGAATAATCAAAGTGTGCTGAAGTTGGGTTCAGCTAACCCGCACATACATTGCTTATATCTATGTATTCTTACTTATATTTATACATATACATATGTATGCAGAAGGCATTGACCACTTGAGCTGCAAAGTGCATGCTCAGCATTCCCACGCTCCGCGATCGGCTTATGTATAAGCGTTAGATCGTATTACTGGGGCGCTGGAGTGCTTACGTAGTTTTTGGTGGTCTTTTTGTATATCTGTATATTTATATTTATTATGACAAAGTGTCACAATGTATTGACGCTAAGTTATACCCAATCATTTATTGTATTTTTAGGGTAGATTAGTCCAATATGCTACACCTCCCTTATTTAAGAAATGACGTAATATATGTAGTCATTTAGTTATCAATATTAATATTGTGTTTAGAAAGGAAAATTTTTTTTTTTAAATGATATTGATTTTTCTTATTAATTATTAGCAATGTTTTGTCTCAAAGCATTTTTGTATAATGACAGAATAATACAAAAAATGTATGTTGAATTACGATATTTTTGGATTTATGTTTAACTTTCTTAGAAGGAAAAATAATTAAATTTTTTTTTCTTTTTTTTTTTTTTATTTATTTTTTTTTTTTGATTTGAGGTTGATCAGACCTTTTCTTAAGTGAAATGAAACGTTTCATTGATTATATATTTTTAGTCTATCCTTATGTACTTTTTGCTTCTATTGTTTTGTATCTCTAATTACTATGTTATCTCTGTCTTCTATGGTTTCTACAGTATAAGGGCCTAGATATACTGGATCTAACTTATGACCCGATTCGTTCCTTAGTATAAATTTATCTCCTATTTTTAATTGAAAATCTGAAGTTTTCTTATCATAAAGTTGTTTTCTATAAGACTTAGCTTTTTCTAACAAAAGTCTAGCTCTTTTATATGCTATTTCTAATCTAAATTTTATTTCCTTTGAGTAATCTTCTATATTATACAGTGGTTCTATTCTATCTGTTTTATTAAAATTTGCGAACTGCCTTGGTAATCTTCCAAAGACTAGTTCATATGGACAGTAATTATGCATGACTGATGGTGTTGTGTTGAAACAATATGTAAAGTATTGTATCCAAACGTCCCAATCAGTTTTATCTGCAGAGATGTATGAACGAATGTATTCATTGAATGTTCTATGACTTCGTTCGATTGTCCCTAAAGTCTGGTGGTGATATGCAGTGGATGTAAGATTTTCAATCTTCATATATTTACACATATCTTCAATTACATTGTTTTTATACTCGGTACCCATGTCCGAAATGAACGTCTTCATTGGACCGTACTTTAGTATAAAATTTTCGAATATAGCTTTTGCGACAGTATTTGCGCTCTTATTCGCAACAGGTATGGTTACTAGATACTTCGTCAAATCACATATTAGTGTGACGATGTATTCGTTGCCATATTCTGATTTCGGTAGTGGACCAACTGTGTCCACTAGTGATAGCTAGCATTTCAAAAGCATTTGTTGTGGTTTCTGTGTGAGTCATTGGGGCTTTGTATGTGTCGTTGTTTTTGACATTTGGCATTTATGACATCTACGTATGTACTCTTTTATATGACGAGTCATATTTTTCCAATAATAGTGTCTTTTTATTTTCGCTAGCGTTCTTGTAATGCCTGTATGACCTCCTTGAATTGGATCGTCATGATATGTAGACAGTATCGATTGTATCTCTTTTTCAGTTTTTATAATGGTCACCGGCTGGAGTAGCGCTACTCTTAATGATTTCAATTTTATATTGCCCATATTTTTGAAATTATCTATTGAAATGGTTTCAAAGATTTTTTCACTCGGTGCCTTTCAAGCCACATTTCAAGCCTTTGGAAGAACTGACCTAAATCAAAAATTCCATTGGTATATAAATCGTCAACATCAATTCTTGCAATAACTTTATTTCCTCGTTTTATTAAACAAATAGATTCAGTTATTCGCAAGGTCACTACTTTTCGTACTTCATCATTTGTTATGACTTCGTGTACGTTGGGCTTAGATACATTTTGGATACTTTGCCTAGGCAATAGTTCCTTATTTGTTACTGTACAGTTTTCTTGTCTACTTTGTTGCCTGGTAGTGACTTTCAGGACTTTATGTTGCATGTCTTTGAGTTCCTTTATATTTATACGTGAGAGTGCGTCTGCTACAAAATTATCTTTCCCCCTTAGGTATTCTACTGTGAAGTCGTATTCTTCAAGCTCTAGCCGCATGCGAGTTAATTTTGAACTGGGATTAGTCATAGAAAATAGGTACGTTAATGGTCTGTGGTCCGTTTTAATGGTGAAATGTTTGCCATAAATGTATGGTCTAAAATGGGTAATTGCCCAATGAATTGCCGCTAGCTCTTGTTCCGTTGTACTCCTATTGCTTTCTTCTTTTGTAAATGAACGTGATGCATAAGCTATTGGGAGCTGAATCCCGTTACGGTTCTGAGTTAGAACCGTTCCGCAAGCTTGTTTACTAGCATCCGTTATAATGCAAAATTCTTTGCGAAAATCAGGATATTGTAATAGTGTGGGGTGCATAAGATTTTCTTTAAGGTATTCGAATGCGTTCTGGCATTCGCTTGACCATTCAAAAGGGACATTCTTTTTACATAATCCAGTTATGTGCCGTGAATAGTCGGCGAAGTTCCTTATAAATCGACGATAATAGTTGCAGAATGCTACAAATCGTCTTGCACTGTCCGCATCATGAGGGACAGGATAATTTTTGATGACGTCATATTTCTTGTCATCTGGCAATACTCCTTTGTCTGTGCATTTGTGACCTAGGAATGTCACTTCGTGCATGAAAAATGAACATTTTTCTGGATGCAACTTTAGGTTATATTTCCTACATACATTAAAAACGTCAGTTAAGTTTTTAATCATGTGTTTTTCGGAACATCCTATCACCATTAAGTCATCCATGTAAAGGAATGCCTGAGAGGGTTCTAATCCCGAGAATGATATAGTCATCATCCTCTGAAATGAATTTGGTGCTATTTTAAGACCAAATGGTAATCGCGTGAAGCGATATGAGCCATTGCTCGTTGAAAAAGATGTTATATTCCTAGAGTTTTCCTCAAGTTCTATTTGGTGGAAACCTGACATCAAGTCAAGGCATGAAAAGTATTTAGCTCGACCTAGTTGATCTAAAATGTCATCAATTCTAGGGAGTGGAAATTTGTCAGAAAGAAGTTTTTTGTTTATTTGACGATAGTCAATTACTAATCGCCATTTTTTCTCTTGTGAATTTGGTAATGATTTTTTTGGAACTAGCAAGAGTGGGCTGTTATACTCAGATACAGACGGTTCGACGATTTTGTCGCTTATTAATTTCCCTACTTGTTTTTGAATTTCCTCAATTTGGCTATGCGGGCTTCTATAGTTTTTTATATAAATGGGTTCATCATCTTTAAGTCTTAATGTTTGTTTATAAAAATTATTTGTTGATATTGGTTCGGTTTCCAGTCCGAACACATCACTATACTGTGTGCATAATTCTGTTAATTGATTTTTAAATTGGTCTGGAAAATTTTTCTTTAGTTTTGAAAGTATTTGTTCGTTTCTATTTCCAGTGTCGGTATTATGAATGTCATAATCTTTTAGATTTTCATATTGTATTTTATTTACTTTGACCACTTGGTCGAAATTAGTTGTATTTAGAAATCGAACGTATAAGTTAACACAAGCCAACGTACTAGAGCAGTTGGCTCAGTGTGCGAAATATGATATAAAAACGTCAAAAGTGCTGACCCGGCATTGGGCCGGAAACTTGTGCGCAGACGGCAATCACAGCATATTTGCGTGGCCGCAAATTTCTTTCTTTTTCTTTTCTTCTTTTGTTAGCTTTAAGAATCATTTTATATTTCAGTTCGTTTTGAAGCCTCATTGAATAAAGAGCACAAGCTCATATGAGAACAACTCCGGCAATAGCCGTTATTCTTTTATTAAAATAAAAATGACTGAGTCCCTAGGCCAGCAGTTAAGAAGGGTAGTCCCCCTTCCATCATAATCTTCTTAATTGGCGCTCAACTAGTGGTAGGAAACAACAACCCACCACCACCACCATCACCAACACCGCCCACACAGCGAGAAATTTACGAAATTTGTGAAGGGAATTAGTGATCAAACAAACACACATACACCAGAAAAAAATTATGTGAGTGGGAACCGATGCTAAATGCATTTTAAGTCTGCACAGAAATGTAAATTTTTTAAATAAAAAGTACAAAATATAATAATAAAATAAATTAATAACCAGCAGGTACACTGAAACATGGTCTCGTGTCAATGGGAATAAAAAAATAATATAATTGTTCTTCATAACAGCGCATACGTTCATTTGTTATTGTTGTTTTTTGTTTCCGTTCGATGTAAGCGCGACATTCGACGCTGCAGTCTTTGTCTTTATTTTTTTTTTGTTGTTGTTTGTCTTTGGTCAACTGCTACCCACACAGGCAGCTTTTGCATACCCAAGTGAATTGGACTGCTCATGCAGTCTCACGGTACAGAAATAGTAAACCGTACTCCACAGACTCAGAGTCTGATAACGAAAATAAAGCTTCCCCTCTAAGATACGTAACCGAGAATCCCCCTGAAATGGCGATCGACCCAGAACAGCTCAAAGCTGTAATACAGGCAATTGTGGCCAATACTTTGGCGGACGAAGCTGCCAGAAATGAACTCGCGCGAAATGAAATGTGTCAGAAAATTCAAGAGCTGGCCAGCCAGTTGGCAACAACACATGTCGCGTCCACCTCAGCAGTGGCCCCCGTTATTAGAACATACGAGCCCATAGACATAACTAATAATTCCCCATGTAGCATGACTTTAGATGCCGTTAAATATTTGCCTGAATTCTCGGGATCACAGGAATCGTACGTTTCGTGGCGACAAGCGGCGATTGCTGCGTATCGCATATTCAAAGACTTCAACGGCACCTCTCGCCATTACGAGGCAGTGACAATTATTAGGAACAAAGTTAGGGGCGCGGCCAATAACGTTTTATCTTCGTTTGGCACTGTACTGAATTTCGATGCTATTATAAATCGGCTCGATTTCACTTACAGTGACAAGCGTCCAATGCATGTCATTGAACAGGACATGAGTACTTTAAGACAGGGGAACAACATGACCCTGTTACAATATTATGATGAGGTCGAGAAAAAACTCACCCTACTCACAGATAAAGCTCATATGTCCCACGAGCCATCGGTGGCAAAAATATTGTGCGAAAAGTTCCGAGAGGACGCCTTGCGTATTTTCATCTCGGGACTTAAACGTAACCTCACTGATGTGCTTTTCGCGGCAAAGCCGAAAGACATGCCGTCAGCTTTGGCCTTAGCACAAGAAGTGGAATCTAACCACGAGAGGTACGTTTTTGCAGCCAGTTTTGCAAAAAGTCAAGAAGACAAAGATCGCAAACCTGCTGCAAAAACGCAGGGTCGTCAACTTGACAGGTACGACCACCGTGACCTACAACATTATAACACCAAAAACCCATATTTTAGTAGGCAGCATAAGGCACAGGTGCACGCCGACCCGCAAAGTGCAAAAAATTACAAAGGCAACGGCACACCAGAGCCTATGGAGGTCGATCCATCGTTTTCTAAATTGCTGCAGCCGACCCAGGCAAATGCCTACCAGAACAGAAGACCAGCCACCTCTGAGCGCACAGGCGCTCTGAGGAAACAACAAAAAATTAACTTCATTATGCAGAATGCGGAAGAAAACACAGGAGCGTATGCAGCCGCCGCCTCCAAAGCGGCATCGAAAATAGACGACGATGCCATTGCCGAGTATGATTCTGACTACGTCAATTTTTTAGGGGAAAGTCCCTGTTACCCGTCATCAGACGACGAGTAGCGGGGGTACCAATGAATTTCCTTTTAGACACCGGCGCGTCAAAAAATTTCATCCGACCTCGCAAAGAGCTAAAGAATATCCGCCCGGTGAACATCCCTTTTAAAATTCACTCAATCCACGGCACCACCACCGTTACAAAAAAATGCTTCGTCTCAATTTTTGATTTAAAAGCGACCTTTTTCATTCTACCAGACCTTACAACATTCAACGGGATAATCGGGGCCGATCTGTTAACACAGGCCGGTGCATCACTTTGCCTTGCTTCCGCCCAACTCAAGTGGGGTAAGGAAGTTGAGAAGATTTCATTCCATAAATGCACCGACGTCAACTTCACTAACGTGGAGTGCACAGATGCACCACCCTTGGCGAAGAAGGCATTTCTGGGGATGTTAAGGAGCCGAAAAAACGCCTTCGCAGATCCCAACGAGGCCCTGCCATATAACACATCGGTAGTGGCCACGATAAGGACGACTAGTGAAGAGCCCATTTACGCAAAATTATATCCATACCCAATGGGGGCAGCAGATTTCGTCAATAACGAAATCCAAGACCTGCTTAAAAATGGCATAATTCAGAAGTCGGTGTCTCCTTATAACAACCCAATATGGGTGGTTGATAAAAAAGGAACCGACGAGGCCGGCAATCAAAATAGACGATTGGTCATAGACTTTCGTAAACTAAACGAAAGAACTATCCCAGACAAATACCCGATGCCAGATATCTCCATGATACTGGGCAACTTGGGCAAGGCCAAATTCTTTACGACATTGGACCTCAAGTCCGGGTATCACCAGATCGTCTTAGCGGAAAATGACCGCGAAAAAACTTCCTTCTCCGTAAACGGAGGGAAGTACGAATTCAAGAGACTTCCCTTTGGCTTGAGAAATGCTGCCAGCATTTTCCAGAGAGCCATTGATGACATTCTCAGAGAACAAATCGGCAAGACTTGCTATGTCTACGTCGACGATGTAATAATCTTCTCAGAAAATGAGAATGCTCATGTCAAGCACGTGGATTGGGTTTTAAAAACCATAAGCGATGCAAAGATGAGAGTCTCAGTAAAAAAGTCAAGTTTTTTTAAAAAAAGCGTTAACTTTCTCGGCTTTATAGTCACCAGTGATGGCACTACCACCGACCCAGAGAAGGTCAGGGCCATAAAAGAGTTCCCTGAACCAAAAACAGTATTTGAGGTTAGGTCGTTCCTAGGTCTCGCGAGCTATTACAGACGCTTCATTAAGGACTTTGCGGCCATAGCAAGGCCTATTTCCGATATCTTAAAGGGCGAAAATGGAAGTGTAAGCAGACATAGGTCGCGACACATCCAAGTACAATTCGATGAGGCGCAAAAAAATTCTTTTGAAAAACTGCGGAACATATTGGCATCAGAAGATGTTATGCTTAGATACCCGGATTACAAGAAGCCATTCCATCTAACGACGGATGCTTCAGCCTACGGTATTGGCGCAGTTCTTTCACAAGAGAACCGTCCTATTACAATGATCTCGAGGACATTGAAGGATAGGGAAATGAACTACGCCACAAACGAAAGGGAATTATTAGCCATCGTTTGGGCGTTGGCCAAGCTGCGACACTATTTATATGCGGTGAAAGATATAACTATCTTCACCGATCATCAGCCATTGTCATTCTCGGTATCAGATTCTAACCCTAACGCGAAAATTAAAAGGTGGAAGGGTCGCATCGAGGAAACGGGTGCGAAGGTAGTCTATAAACCGGGAAAAGAAAATTTAGTTTCTGATGCCCTATCTAGGCAGCAAATTAATGCCATAGAAGAACAGGACGCAGAATCATGCGTTGCGACCATTCACAGTGAGATTTCCCTCACTCACACCATAGAAACAACGGATAAGCCCCTAAACTGCTTCCAGAACCAACTAGTTCTTGAAGAGGCCCGCTTTCCGCTGAAACGCTCTTTCGTTCTCTTTAAAGACAAGAAACGACATTCGATCAACTTCGCCGATAGGGAGTCATTACTCAATGACCTTGCGGATACAATAGTCCCCAGGGGCGTAAACGATCCATTGCGATTTGCACACGCTAGCAACGGTACAGGACGAATTAGTCCGGAGATTCCCGACTACAAAATTCTGGCACTGCAAAAACCGTGTTACAGACATTTTTGGGGTCGAGGAAAGAAGGGAAATCATATTAGCAGAACACAATAGGGCCCACCGGTCGGCCCAGGAAAATGTGAAACAAGTTCTCACAGAGTACTACTTCCCAAAAATGGCCAAACTGGCCAATGAAGTTGTCCAAAACTGCAAAACATGCGCGAAAGCCAAGTATGATAGGCATCCGAAGAAACAAGAGATTGGTGAGTCACCGATTCCCTCTCATATAGGAGAGATGCTACACATAGACATTTTCTCGACGGATAAAAAATATTTTCTCACTTGCATTGACAAGTTCTCGAAATTCGCCGTCGTACAGCACGTGCCGTCAAGAACAATTGAGGATTTGAAACCGGCCTTGTTACAGGTCATGAATTTCTTCCCAAAGGCCAGAGTGATTTACTGCGACAACGAACCATCGTTAAAATCGCACACGATCACGTCCATGCTAGACAACCATTTCGGCGTCAGCATCACCAATGCGCCACCCCTTCACAGTGTATCAAACGGGCAAGTGGAGCGTTTTCACAGCACTCTACTGGAGCTCGCCAGGTGCCTAAAAATTGACAAGGGCTTAAGTGATACCGTGGAAATAATCTTGGTAGCCACTACCAGATATAACAAATCAATCCATTCGGTCACCGATAAGAGGCCAGTCGACGTAATACAAGAATACACGGACGGCACACAAGAACGGATTGCTGACAAAATTAAGAGGACCCAGGACGTGCTAAGGTATAGGGAGAATGCTTCTCGACAAAACAAAGTCTTCGAAGTGGGCGAAAAGGTTTTGGTCAAAACTAACAGAAGGCTTGGCAATAAACTCACTCCCTTGTGTGAGGAAAAAACCATACAAGCAGACCTGGGGACCACGGTCCTCATTGAAGGGAGGGTGGTCCACAAGGACAACTTAAAATGACTCTCTCGCTTAATTTTAAATTTTTTATTATCACCAGCCATTTGGTAAACCTCCATTTAGTAGATATTAAGTCCGTTGCCAAAGGCGCGATGTTTTAGTTTTAGGATAAAAGTAATTGGTGATGGGATAAACCTCAGCGAACAAGAAAAAGCGACTAAAAAAATACATTTCCACAGGTGCAGAGTTTTCATCCTCCTCTCACTGGCATTGGTGTCAGCGCACATCACTAACTACTCACAGACAAGGTATATCCCCATCATAGATGGAGAGATCCTGGTGTGGGAGGAGTTCGCGTATGTGACCCACTCGGCAAATCTTTCGGAATACATGCGCATAATAGAAGAAACAAGCAGCATGAACGAGATGTTTCCACAGTCTCATATGAGGAGATTGCTAGAAGTGGATATCTCGCACCTTCGAGATACGCTGGATTCGTTGAAAGTCCACCATAGAATCGCAAGGAGTTTAGATTTTCTAGGCTCAATGCTAAAGGTAGTAGCGGGGACGCCGGATGCCGGCGATCTAGAAAGAATTAGATTCACAGAGTGGCAGTTGACACAATCAAACAATAGTCAAATCAGAATTAATACTAGAATACAAGATCGAATTAACCAATTAACAACAACTGTAAATCAAATCCTACAAACTCATAAAAATACCCAAATTGACACCGGCCATTTATACGAAACACTGCTGGCTAGGAATAGAATACTAATGATGGAGTTACAGAATTTAATGTTGGCTGTAACACTGGCGAAAATCAATATTGTCAGTCCAAATATCCTAGATCATGCAGACTTAAAATCAATTTGGCTGAAAGAGCCCACAGATACCCCCATAGGGGATCTTATGTCCGCATCGTCCGTTAAAATACTACAATCCTCCAACATGATACACTTTATTATTAAATTTCCCAAAATAAAATTATCTTGCAAAAAGGTCACTATTTTCCCGGTCACTTGCAAAGGAGTTATGCTGCGGATAACTGACAACATGGTGGCAAAGTGTGGAGAAGAGGTCCATACAATCAAAGATTGCACCCCAACACCGGGAGCTACCTTTTGCCAACTATCAACGGAAAGCTCATGCGCCAGGGAACTACACGCAGGCGTCCTAGCGCATTGTGAGTCGCAACCAAGCGACCTACACCCGCTTACCCGCGTGGGTGAGGGAATCATCATCATCAATGACCGGCCAGTCAGGGTCACGGTGGACAACGGAACAGAAGTCTGCCTACGTGGCACACATCTCATCACCTTCAACGATCGTGTCGTGATAAACGCCACCACCTTCATAAATCACGACAAGGCCCAAACAAGAGCTCCAGGGGTAGCAAGTTCCCCATCATTGAATATCACCGCCAACAGAGATATTCTGAGTCTCCCCTACCTTCACCAGCTGAGTGAACGTAACTTGGAGTTCATCAAAGAGTTCGGGGGAGAAATTGATACCAACCATTCACATCGCATAATACTCATCGCAGCAGCGATTTGTTGTGCAATGATTTGTATCGGCATCACCTGTCTACGGTTCATCGGAGCGCGTAGATCTGCAATCCAACTAAACGGGATGATCGCTGAGTTAGGACCAACCGAGGACGGCCGGAATCTTGAAGGGGGAGTAGTTAACACAAGCCAACGTACTAGAACAGTTGGCTCAGTGTGCGAAATATGATATAAAAACGTCAAAAGTGCTGACCCGGCATTGGGCCGGAAACTTGTGCGCAGACGGCAATTTGTGCATGCATAGCACATATTTGCGTGGCCGCTGCGATTCTTTTGTTAGCTTTAAGAATCATTTTATATTTCAGTTCGTTTTGAAGCCTCATTGAATAAAGAGCACAAGCTCATATGAGAACAACTCCGGCAATAGCCGTTATTCTTTTATTAAAATAAAACTGACTGAGTCCCTAGGCCAGCAGTTAAGAAGGGTAGTCCCCCTTCCATCATAATCTTCTTAATTTATACATGTTTGTATAAATTTATATTGTATTTGCAACATAAATCCCATTGTGTATTTCTTGATTAGGAACAAATATGAAATCATTTACAACATTAATGTCTATTTTCCAAATAACTTGTGATCTGGCTGGCAGAAGAACTGTATTGTTGCCAGCGCTATATGTTATCGGAACATATATTGGATAATTGAAATTTTGGGGTCTAATTATAAACCAGTCTTCACTTGGTTTGAAATCTAGTTGACAATTGAATTTCTTTATAAAATCAATGCCTATTATTCCATCACATGGTATTGCAAAATTTGGGTTTACCAAATGAAATTCATGTGGAATAATATATTTTGTTGATTGGAGTTCTATTAAGGTTGTTCCTTGAGACTTTATCACACCTTGGCCCATGCCTTCGATGTTTATTATTTTTTCATTTTGAATTATGAAGTTATCAGAATTTACTTTCAAAAGTGAGATATCTGCACCAGTATCTATGAGAAAGGTTAGTTTATTTTCAGTTGAATGATTATAGAAGGTTACGAATATATTAAGACTATAATTGATGGAATGAACTTTTACATTTATTGGTTGTTTCCTAAAGGGTTCTGTTAGTTTTCCGACGTATTTTGCGCGATTCTCACACTGCTATTATTATTATTACCATGGTTGTAGTTTCCGCGGCCTCTCCCTTGGTTTTGGCCTCGCCTACCTCCACGGTTATTATAGTTATTATTATTGTTGTTAGTCCTGTCACGGTCGCCATATGGAATGGTGCTATTTGCAGGGGTGCTATTTTGTATGTTTAATAAAAGAAGAGCTTAGCTTCTGCTCTGTTCGAGGTTCTTTATTTGAATAATCAAAGTATGCTGAAGTTGGGTTCAGCTAACCCGCACATACATTGCTTATATCTATGGTATGTATTCTTACTTATATTTATACATATACATATGTATGCAGAAGGCATTGACCACTTGAGCTGCAAAGTGCATGCTCAGCATTCCCACGCTCCGCGATCGGCTTATGTATAAGCGTTAGATCGTATTACTGGGGCGCTGGAGTGCTTACGTAGTTTTTGGTGGTCTTTTTGTATATCTGTATATTTATATTTATTATGACAAAGTGTCACAATGTATTGACGCTAAGTTATACCCAATCATTTATTGTATTTTTAGGGTAGATTAGTCCAATATGCTACATAAGAATTAAGCTACTTTGCGCGTCAGATCAGTTCGTCTGACGATACCAAGAGTGAGGGAAGAGAAACTGCGGTACGTTAAATTCAGAATAGATGAATTATGAAATTGCGTGTTCCCGCGTTGATCCAGAGACTTCTCTCACGGCCGGTAGCGGTGGTTAGACGTCTTGCGTCAGGGTCTTCTTCTGAAGATTACGTTGGAGGGCTTGACTTCGCCCCCTTAGGTATATTGACTAGCCTTGTGGAGTAGCAATTTAGATAATAAATACAATTATTATTTGCGGCTTTAAGCCGGAGCACGTTCTGATTTATTCGGATACAAAACTGAGACTAAAGAGTTGACAAAACATAGAGCTAAGTTTACCCTAACAGCAATGCATCGCGCCAACAAGACGAGTCGGCAAAGCCGACACAGCATTCCTTGCAGCGTGAAGCAACACTCCGAACAAGAAGAGTCAGCTTTCCGTTGCCGGAAGTTCTTTGCGCAGAGCGCTGAACTCAATTCTGGCGCGTCAGCATTCTATACATAGAGCTACTTAGTTGCTATGAATTATTATGTTAAGCGTTGTTAACTGATATAAGGTCCAATTTGTATTGCCTTTCAAACTGTATTATATATGTCGGGAAGTTAACTGTTTCGGGGTCCTCTGTTGCCGCGCTCCGCCCGCGAGTCGTACACTTCCTCGGTTGCGACATATTCACGCGTCCGCTTTCTCAGAGTTTTCAAACATAAGTGACCCGTGTACATTTCAACATCGCTCTATCTCGCTTGATACATGCTGGTCCGAACTCACCACAGGACAAGCATTTGTCTCACTCTAACGCATCGTCGAACCGAGGCTATGTAGAACAGAGCAAAATCCGTTAAACTCGCATAACGGAACACAGCGAACAGCGATCAAAAAGAAACGAAGACAAGAACAGCTCGATACGAATTTTATTTATTAGAGATGAAACATAGAAAATAAAAATAAGACTATTAATGATGCGACACGGCCTTCCTGACCAGCACACGTCCTCGTGTGTAATATAAGTTTTGAAATTAAACAAGCTTAATCTAGAAAGATAACATTAAACGTAATTCAGAGTATTAGTAAAGGTTATCTTTTTTTTTTTTTTTTTTAATTTTATTTTTCTTGTTATCGATCAACTCGAGTGACAGAAGTACCAAGAAGATCGTTTGTTATTATTAGCAACACACAAGGACAATTCAACCCGCCACGCCGCCAGTCACCAGACATCAAATAAGTCAACACAGTAACACGTGTACCTACTAGCACTGGCAACTTGGCGACGTTGCATGTGTCCCCAATCTCGCATTGAAATCCATCAATGCCTCTCATTCACTTGAGTCTTCAAACAACTCAGTAACTTTTCGCTCGCATTGGCATCCACCAACGGATTTCTAACGTCTCTTTCAACGTTTTCATCCACATTGGAATCCACCAAGGGATTTCTAACGTCTCTTTCAACGTTTTCATCCACATTGGAATCCACCAAGGGATTTCTAACGTCTCTTTCAACGTTTTCTTGATCGTCACATAGATCTAACTCTTTGGGGATCTCCTCTGTTGGCATACTGCGCAAAGCTTCATGTGGGTACTTATAAGTCCGCTTATTAGTTAAAGATTTTAAAATATAACGATCTCCCTCAAGTACCTCCGTCACGAGGAAAGGTCCTTTATATTTTTGGTCTAATTTTGTTTGGTGCCTTTCTTCGTTCTTAAGTAAAACATAATCGCCAACACTAAAGTTATCAAATTTGGCTTTGTGCTTATCGAATCTAGTTTTTTCATACAAGGCGTTCTTCTTAATATTTTCTCTCGCGATATTTCTTATAATATTTACATCGACTTTATTAACTTGTTCACATATTGGTAACATATTAAATGGTCTACATTCTTTTCCGATTAGTAATTCAAGAGGACTGGCTTTCGTTATGCGATTTGTAGTACAATTTATAGCTAGTTGTATCTCTCCTAAGGCATCTTGCCAAGAACGATGGCTGCTCTCTACAGCCGTAAGCATGCGTTTAAGCACACTCATAACGCGTTCTACCTGTCCATTGGCACGACTAGCCCCTGTTGCAATTAAGTGTAGTTGAATTTTTTGCATGGAACAGAATTCACTGAAACAAGAGCCTGTAAAGCATTTACCCTGATCTGCAATGATTCGTGTTGGTACACCGAATACGGAGATTGACGCCTTCAAGGCGTCTATACAACTCTCACTATTTATGTTTACCGTGTGGTGCAAACAAACAAACTTTGTAAACGCGTCAATCAGAACGATAATATATTCCTTTTGATCCCTCTTGCCGCTTAATTTTCCCGTAATATCTATATGGATCGTGTGCCATGGAATTTCTACTTTTGGTATGGGGTGGAGTTCGATTGGCAATTTTCCTGACGGAGGCTTAGTTAACTTACACGTAATGCAATTATCAACGAACTTACGAACATATTTGGCCATGTTCTCAAACCAGTAAAATTCGTACATTTTGTCTAAAGTCTTTTCCCACCCAAGATGTACAACTGCTTCATGGACATGGTTCACTACTGACCATCTGAATGATCTGGGGACAACTGGCAGGCAACGAGTTTTACCGTTCCTTTGAATTTTGCGAAAAAGCATTTTCGAGCGTAATTCATAACTTTTTGCCAAGCTCTCACCCAATTCATTGTTCTGTATTTTAACAACAATCGTGGAAATCTCTGAATCCTTTTGTTGTTCTGCAAGTAACCAGTTGTCCGTTATTTTGGCCAATAGAACATGTTTTTCTTCCTCACCAGTAATAACCCGAGCAGTTGGCAGTGGATTGCGTGACAAGAAATCAACATGTGCCATTTTGGCACCAGGTCTATATTCTATGTCAAAGTCGAAGGACTGCATATATGCCCACCAACGGTGTACTCTCGGCGTTAGTTCAGTCTTGTTGCGAGTAGCTTTTAGGGAATTACAGTCTGTAAAAACAACAAATCGTCGCCCATGTAAATAGTGACGAAAGTGTCTCATGGAGTTATAAACAGCTAAAGTTTCAAGCTCGTACGAATGATATCGAGATTCCGTCAAGGATGTTTGTTTGCTGTAATACTCAACTACACGACGTTTATTATCTATTTTGTGGAGTAGAATTGCTCCGTAGCCATCCATACTGGCATCTGTATGCAGTTCAATGGGATGCCGAGGATCGAAGATAACAAGGACGGGCTCATTTGTAAGCAATTTAGTGACTTTTTGACGAATTTGTTCGTGTTCAAGTTTCCATTCAAATATTTTGTTTTTGCAGGTCAGTCTATATAAGGGTTTCATGATTTCTGAAAACTTTGGCACAAACTGCCTAAAATAAGAGGCTAGGCCAATAAATTGTCTTACTTGGGTAACAGACTGCGGAGGCGGTAAAGCGACTAATGCTTTTATCTTAGATGGATTTGGTCTTATTTCGCCCTCTTTTACCACAAACCCCAGATATTCAACGCAAGATTTCAGGAATGAACATTTTCCGATATTAAAAGAAAACCCAGCCTGCGATAATATTTTCAAAACTGTCCTTAACCTTACAAAAGCTTCTTCTTTTGTTTCTGCGATAATCATTATATCGTCCATATAAACGATAACGTAAGAGTGGGCAAGCTCACCCAAAGCTTTCATAACTGCACGCTGGAACACGGATGGGGCATTCTTTAACCCGAAGGGCATAGTTAGAAATTCGAATTGGCCGTCAGGTGTCACAAAAGCCGTGCGCTCAATTGAATTTGCGTGAATAGGTATCTGATGAAACCCGCTGGCCATATCCAAGCAACTAAAGAAACTTGCTCCACGCAACCTAGATATTTGGTCACTAATTAGTGGTAAGGGATATTTCTCTGCAACTGTGTTTGTATTTAGTTCGCGGTAATCCACGCAAAGACGATCAGAACCATTTTTCTTTTTAACGAGTAAAACTGGACTGGCGAACGGTGAGCTGCTAGGACGGATGATGTTAGCTAACAGCAGCTCATTAACCTTGTTTCGGACAATTTGTTTTTCCTCTATACTAAGTCGGTACGGTCGTCTGTGTACAGTTTTTATTGGATCAATTAAGCGTACTTCTAATTCGCCAGTTGTAACACGATTTTTGGGAAAACCGTCTATAAATGAGTCACCGAATTCATTCAAAAGATTTACCAAGATTTTCCTATCCTCGCCACACAATTCGGTATTAACATTTTCAAGACTAAAACTACTACTCAAAGCGGATAGGGTTTGCACAGACCTTGTTTTACATAACTCTATTTTATCTATTGTTATAGTAGCACTAAATCCCTGACTTAAAATGTCGCGTCCAATTATAATATTATAATTAATGCAATCATTAAGAATTACGTGAAAAAGCACTTCGAGACAGTAACCACTTATTGTTACGTTTGACAAAATTTGTAATGTACTGGTAACAGTATTATTTCCGATACCCTTTAAAACTACAATGTTGTTAATTCGTGTGCCCGAGAGTTGGGTGGACACAGATTCTCTTACAAGTGAGCATTCGGCTCCAGAGTCGAAATAAAATGGATACGACTCACCAGATGATATCAATGTCCCAATTGGCTCAACTACGTGACACACGTTGACACGCTTCTCGCCGGCTTTAGTTTGGTTTGACAACGATTGTCTTGCAGGGCAAGCTGACGCTATATGCCCCTGGTTTCCACATCTATAGCAAGTAATTGACCCAGGTTTAGAGTCAGATAAGCGCCCAATACTCGAACTAGATCCTTGTTGATTCTTTAAGTTGTTTTTCATGGAGCGGCAGTCAGCTATCTTGTGGCCAATTTTTCCACAAAAGTGGCACTTAACATTTGGGTGTAGGCGAGCTCTTTTGCTGGTAGAATTTTCTGGAACGGGATGGTCCTTCCTCTTGCCATACGAAAACGCTCTTAGCTCGTTCTGCAACTCGTTGCGTGTTTTGACAGTAGTTGTGAACACAGTGCGTTGCAGCCTACCATCTATATTTGCAGCATGTGCCAGGGCAACAGACACTGCAATTTCTTCTGCGGTCATAGACTTCCATTTTGCCATAAGTGTTGTTATTAATCGGCTACCATACAGCGCAAGACATTCGCCGTCGTTTGGCCGCCCGTTTAATACATTAAAGACTGTTGCTGCTGGCGTCTCATTGCCTTCATACTGCTGAAGGAACATTTCTTGGAATTGGCTCCAAGTCATTCCGGCGAAACAAATTTGTGATAGCCAATTAGAAGCACTGCCCTCCAATGATTTGGTTAAGGCCATGAGCAAAGCACTGCCATCCAGAGGATTTTCTCCTACAATAAGGTCCACTGTAGAGCACCAAGTGGCTGCACTTGAACCGGCGGACTCAGGGTTGAACTTGGGTAGTACAACTACTTGTGTAGTCTGCGAGCCCCTCACGGCATTTACAATTTCCAATAAATTACGATGCTGCATTTCTAAAATTGTGGACAGGCGATCATCAGTGATGGCTTGGGGCTGAGGCGATCCCACTTCTGATGTCGGGAAGTTAACTGTTTCGGGGTCCTCTGTTGCCGCGCTCCGCCCGCGAGTCGTACACTTCCTCGGTTGCGACATATTCACGCGTCCGCTTTCTCAGAGTTTTCAAACATAAGTGACCCGTGTACATTTCAACATCGCTCTATCTCGCTTGATACATGCTGGTCCGAACTCACCACAGGACAAGCATTTGTCTCACTCTAACGCATCGTCGAACCGAGGCTATGTAGAACAGAGCAAAATCCGTTAAACTCGCATAACGGAACACAGCGAACAGCGATCAAAAAGAAACGAAGACAAGAACAGCTCGATACGAATTTTATTTATTAGAGATGAAACATAGAAAATAAAAATAAGACTATTAATGATGCGACATATATATAAATATAACTATAAATAAAACGATCTTCATTTGTCTAAGCCAATAAGCGTTTAAGGCATTTCATGGGTATTGTCGGCGGCTCGACATTTCTTTTATTCGCATTCTTTATTCGCACCCTGTGATTTGCAACATGCCGGCGCTGGGGGCGAAGCCCCAGACTAGATCAGTACAAGTGTGCCTAGTTATATACAGCAGCCTCAAAGTTCCAAGGAAAGTGGATTACTCGGTCAGAACCCGATTGATACTCCGCAGCCTGCCAAAGCAGGGCAGACTACAAATTCCACAACTGTAGAGGTGGCGAACCCACTGGAAAGAATCGCAACCTTAGAAAGGGAACTATCCAAGGCAAAGCCAAATGAAGGGCAGGTAGAGACCGCAAGGAATCCCGTTGGAATCGGGTTGAGTGGTAATGGTAACGGTGCGGCGAATACACCGCTAAGTATGAGTGAAACGTCGTCAGCTATGAGTGAAGCGACGACGCAGTTTTTGAGTGAAAATTTGCAACGGGAACAGTTTGTGACGCCATCTTTGAATGAACCGTTGCTCGCACAATTGAGTGCAAATTTGCTCGCACAATTGAGTGCAAATTTGCAGCCATAATTGAGTGGAACTAGTGGGCAACAAGTCACACGGAATAATAACTGTACAGCAGTGAGCCTATCTACAGGATTCTGCTGTATGATACTTTTTTTTTTAAATTATTATTTATTAAGTGAAGAATCCGTACATCATAATCTTATCTTAACATCACAGGGTGGAGAAATATTCTTAGGAATTACCAAACACTATATTAAAATAAGTGATGTAGGAACATGAGTGAAGAGTTTTTACTGTTGCCCAATTGTCTTGCCGAAGCCTTGCTTTTTGAGTCGCCTCAGAGGTCGAGTCTTGCAAGAAGACTGCTATGGTTCAGTAATCTGTCACTGTATCGACTTGTATGTCTCCCAATTTGTGTCTCAACTGTGTGAATATTGAGGATTTTATGGCGTGTGGAGTTACGTACATACCAGGGACAGTTAGATATTTGTCGTAGTGCGCGATTTTGCATCACCTGGATACGTTTATAATTAGATTTGGCTGCAATTCCCCAAATCTGTATCCCGTATAACCAAATCGGTACGATACAGTGCGCATACACAGCTCTTTTGCACCTCACCGCTCCTTCTATTCATGAGCCATCTCAGCTGTTGTGATCTGTGACCACAATTCTTTATTGTGTTTTTGAAATGCGGCCTAAAGGTGAGCCGTTTATCCAGGGTGATACCTAGATATGTTGCTTGCAGCGGCTGATTCAGGGTAACTCCTTCTAGCCGGATTGGAGGGGTGTTCGGGATAAGCGTTTTTAATGTGAAGCATGGATTTGTTATTATCAGCAGTGTACAAGGAATATAGTATATATAGTATAGCTATTTCTCACCGTGATTTTAAATTGTCGTCCTTCCAGATATGACTTTAAAATACAGAAGTAGGGCGCAGGTAGAAGGATCTTTATCTTGCATAATAATCCAGCATGCCATACTTTGTCGAAGGCTTGTTGCATATCTATAAAGACAGCGTTGGAGTACTCACAGTCGTCAAAAGCTGTAATAGGTTTTTTACCAGTCTGTGGACCTGTTCAATAGTTCCGTGCCCCTTTTGAAATCCAAATTGATGATCCGGCAAGATATTGCCTTGTCTTATAATGGTCGTTTAGAAAGGGAGGGTAAGAGGCTTAGAGGCCGATACGACTCAGGATCAACTTCTGGTTTTCCAGGGTTGTGGATCATCAGATAACAGCCACTGTCTTGGATCCTTAAAATAGCATTAAAGATTAGTGTTATATAGATTATCGCTTTTATAGGTAAAACTTTAGCGTGGCATGGCAAATCCTGTCAATTCCTGGAGCTTTATGTTTCGGCAGTAATTTAATTATCGATCCTCTAATTAGCGATCCTCGAGGTGGAAGCCGATTGCATTATCCTGTTTTACTTCAGTTTTTGCAAATTCCCCACCTGGACAGCGTACGTTGCATCAACGGTCCATGGAGGATCATTTTTCTCAACGAAATCACTTCTGAGTTCCCTTAAGATGATTTTGAGTTGCTTTGCAGCTCGGTTCCACAAGATTCTGTCCCATGGATCCTGAGTTCGAATTGCTCTTCTTCGAAGGCGTCTTTTAGTTCTGATTAGTTCTCTCACATTTCTTGTTAGTACAATACCATAACTTCTGGGGCTTCTCAGGCTCAGACACAGAAGCAGCTCTATGTTAATTAAGAAGATTATGATGGAAGGGGGACTACCCTTCTTAACTGCTGGCCTAGAGACTCAGTCAGTTTTATTTTAATAAAAGAATAACGGCTATTGCCGGAGTTGTTCTCATATGAGCTTGTGCTCTTTATTCAATGAGGCTTCGAAACGAACTGAAATATAAAATGATTCTTAAAGCTAACAAAAGAATCGCAGCGGCCACACAAATATGTGCTATGCATGCACAAATTGCCGTCTGCGCACAAGTTTCCGGCACAATGCCGGGTCAGCACTTTTGACGTTTTTATATCATATTTCGCACACTGAGCCAACTGTTCTAGTACGTTGGCTTGTGTTAACTACTCCCCCTTCAAGATTCCGGCCGTCCTCGGTTGGTCCTAACTCAGCGATCATCCCGTTTAGTTGGATTGCAGATCTACGCGCTCCGATGAACCGTAGACAGGTGATGCCGATACAAATCATTGCACAACAAATCGCTGCTGCGATGAGTATTATGCGAAGTGAATGGTTAGTATCAATTTCTCCCCCGAACTCTTTGATGAACTCCAAGTTCACTCAGCTGGTGAAGGTACGGGAGACTCAGAATATCTCTGTTGGCGGTGATATTCAATGATGGGGAACTCGCTACCCCTGGAGCTCTTGTTTGGGCCTTGTCGTGATTTATGAAGGTGGTGGTGTTTATCACGACACGATCGTTGAAGGTGATGAGATGTGTGTCACGTAGGTAGACTTCTGTTCCGTTGTCCACCGTGACCCTGGCTGGCCGGTCATTGATGATGATGATTCCCTCAACCACGCGGGTAAGCGGGTGTAGGTCGCTTGGTTGCGACTCACAATGCGCTAGGACGCCTGCGTGTAGTTCCCTGGCGCATGAGCTTTCCGTTGATAGTTGGCAAAAGGTAGCCCCCGGTGTTGGGGTGCAATCTTTGATTGTATGGACCTCCTCTCCACACTTTGCCACCATGTTGTCAGTTATCCGCAGCATAACTCCTTTGCAAGTGACCGGGAAAATAGTGACCTTCTAACAAGATAATTTTATTTTGGGAAATTTAATAATAAAGTGTATCATGTTGGAGGATTGTAGTATTTTAACGGACGATGCGGACATAAGATCCCCTATGGGGGTATCCGTGGGCTCTTTCAGCCAAATTGATTTTAAGTCTGCATGATCTAGGATATTTGGACTGACAATATTGATTTTCGCCAGTGTTACAACCAACATTAAATTCTGTAACTCCATCATTAGTATTATATTTTTTTTTCTAGCCAGCAGTGTCTCGTATAAATGGCCGGTGTCAATTTGGGTATTTTTATGAGTTAATTCGATCTTGTATTCTAGTATTAATTCTGATTTGCCTATTGTTTGATTGTGTCAACTGCCACTCTGTGAATCTAATTCTTTCTAGATCGCCGGCATCCGGCGTCCCCGCTACTACCTTTAGCATTGAGCCTAGAAAATCTAAACTCCTTGCGATTTTATGGTGGACTTTCAACGAATCCAGCGTATCTCGAAGGTGCGAGATATCCACTTCTAGCAATCTCCTCATATGAGACTGTGGAAACATCTCGTTCATGCTGCTTGTTTCTTCTATTATGCGCATGTATTCCGAAAGATTTGCCGAGTGGGTCACATACGCGAGCTCCTCCCACACCAGGATCTCTCCATCTATGATGGGGATATACCTTGTCTGTGAGTAGTTAGTGATGTGCGCTTACACCAATGCCAGTGAGAGGAGGATGAAAACTCTGCACCTGTGGAAATGTATTTAAATGAAATGAAATGTATTTTTAGTCGCTTTTTCTTGTTCGCTGAGGTTTATCCCATCACCAATTACTTTTATCCTAAAACTAAAACATCGCGCCTTTGGCAACGGACTTAATATCTACTAAATGGAAGTTTGCCAAATGGCTGGTGATAATAAAAAATTTAAAATTAAGCGAGAGAGTCATTTTAAGTTGTCCTTGTGGACCACCCTCCCTTCAATGAGGACCGTGGTCCCCAGGTCTGCTTGTATGGTTTTTTCCTCACACAAGGGAGTGAGTTTATTGCCAAGCCTTCTGTTAGTTTTGACCAAAACCTTTTCGCCCACTTCGAAGACTTTGTTTTGTCGAGAAGCATTCTCCCTAGACCTTAGCGCGTCCTGGGCCCTCTTAATTTTGTCAGCAATCCGTTCTTGTGTGCCGTCCGTGTATTCTTGTATTACGTCGACTGGCCTCTTATCGGTGACCGAATGGATTGATTTGTTATATCTGGTAGTGGCTACCAAGATTATTTCCACGGTATCACTTAAGCCCTTGTCAATTTTTAGGCACCTGGCGAGCTCCAGTAGAGTGCTGTGAAAACGCTCCACTTGCCCGTTTGATACACTGTGAAGGGGTGGCGCATTGGTGATGCTGACGCCGAAATGGTTGTCTAGCATGGCCGTGATCGTGTGCGATTTTAACGATGGTTTGTTGTCGCAGTAAATCACTTTGGCTTTTGGGAAGAAATTCATGACCTGTAACAAGGCCGGTTTCAAATCCTCAATTGTTCTTGACGGCACGTGCTGTACGACGGCGAATTTCGAAAACTTGTCAATGCAAGTGAGAAAATATTTTTTATCCGTCGAGAAAATGTCTATGTGTAGCATCTCTCCTATATGAGAGGGAATCGGTGACTCACCAATCTCTTGTTTCTTCGGACGCCTATCATAGTTGGCTTTCGAGCATGTTTTGCAGTTTTGGACAATTTCATTGGTCAGTTTGGCCATTTTTGGGAAGTAGTACTCTGTGAGAACTTGTTTCACATTTTCCTGGCGGACCGGTGGGCCCTATTGTGTTCTGCTAATATGATTTCCCTTCTTTCCTCGACCCCAAAAATGTCTGTAACACGGTTTTTGCAGTGCCAGAATTTTGTAGTCGGGAATCTCCGGACTAATTCGTCCTGTACCGTTGCTAGCGTGTGCAAATCGCAATGGAGGGCGTTTACGCCCCTGGGGACTATTGTATCCGTAAGGTCATTGAGTAATGACTCCCTATCGGTGAAGTTGATCGAATGTCGTTTCTTGTCTTTAAAGAGAACGAAAGAGCGTTTCAGCGGAAAGCGGGCCTCTTCAAGAACTAGTTGGTTCAGCAGTTTAGGGGCTTATCCGTTGTTTCTATGGTGTGAGTGAGGGAAATCTCACTGTGAATGGTCGCAACGCATGATTCTGCGTCCTGTTCTTCTATGGCATTAATTTGCTGCCTAGATAGGGCATCAGCAACTAAATTTTCTTTTCCCGGTTTATAGACTACCTTCGCGACTACCCGTTTCCTCGATGCCTTTTAATTTTCGCGTTAGGGTTAGAATCTGATACCGAGAATGACAATGGCTGATGATCGGTGAAGATAGTTATATCTTTCACCGCATATAAATAGGTGAAGATAGTTATATCTTTCACCGCATATAAATAGTGTCGCAGCTTGGCCAACGCCCAAACGATGGCTAATAATCAATAGCTTTTAAATCAAAAATTGAGACGAAGCTTTTTTTTGTAACGGTGGTGGTGCCGTGGATTGAGTGAATTTTGAAAGGGGAGTTCACCGGGCGGATATTCTTTAGCTCTTTGCAAGGTCGGATGAAATTTTTTGACGCGCCGGTGTCTAAAAGGAAATTCATTGGTACCCCCGCTACTCGTCGTCTGATGACGGGTAACAGGGATTTTCCCCTAAAAAATTGACGTAGTCAGAATCATACTCGGCAATGGCATCGTCGTCTATTTTCGATGCCGCTTTGGAGGCGGCGGCGGCATATGCTCCTGTGTTTTCTTCCGCATTCTGCATAATGAAGTTAATTTTTTGTTGTTTCCTCACAGCGCCTGTGCGCTCAGAGGTGGCTGGTCTTCTGTTCTGGTAGGCATTTGCCTGGGTCGGCTGCAGCAATTTAGAAAATTATGGATCGACCTCCATAGGCTCTGGTGTGCCGTTGCCTTTGTAATTTTTTGCACTTTGCGGGTCGGCGTGGACCTGTGCCTTATGCTGCCTACTAAAATATGGGTTGGGTAATGGCTGATGATCGGTGAAGATAGTTATATCTTTCACCGCATATAAATAGTGTCGCAGCTTGGCCAACGCCCAAACGATGGCTAATAATCAATAGCTTTTAAATCAATTAAATCAAATCAATCAATCGTCTATAGCTTTCAAAGCGAACGGTCGTGTTTTTTTTTTGCTCCCCGGTTTTTATTTTGTGTTTGTTAAACCAGCCGTGGTTTTTAAATAATTTTCTGTAATTATCATATATTTAAACATAATTATTAAAGATCCGTTCGCTTCGCGAGTGATTCTTTTGTGATTTGTGCAGTAGTTTAAACAAATATACAAAGTAGTTTGCATTTTTCGTCTCTTTGTTTTGTTTACTCTCCCTTTTTGTGCGTTGTTCGCAGTGGTGTTTGGTGTTGTTTTTTTGCATGCACATAAACTGCACTTTTCGCTCTCACTCTCTCTCTCTCTCTTTCGCTCTCCCACACAAAATCTAAATTTCTCAGCGTGCAGACTGCTCTCGTGCGGTTCTTTTAACAGCTCGCTTGAAAGTTTTGGTCTTGTGTTTTCGTGCACGCACAGTGGTCTGATTTCAGTCAAACATGGAAACCGTAAATGCTGTCTGCTTTTATAAAAATTGTTGCCAGGTTATAAAACCTGAGCAGCCAAAAATGACTTGTTGGCTATGTGATAGAATGGTGCATACTAAGTGCGCTGGTTTTAATGGCCGTACAAGTGATGACCTAGCAAAGGGTAAAAATCTGAATTACTGTTGTGATGCTTGCCTTGTGGTTGCGAACGAGATGAAATCGTTTATGCGCCAAACTAAAGGTGGCTTGAAAGAACTGATCAACAGTTTTGGCGTAGCTAGAGATAGTTTTCGTCGAGCCGATGATCTTCTTTCCGCGCTTAATTCACAGTTTAATGGCCTTAAGCTATTAGATGAATCTCCAAAGCGCAAAAAAGCCGCTGGTGGTAGGGTGCCTAAGGCCCCGCAACCACGGGCAAATGATCAACAGGACTCCACAACTGATCAGCTGTCAATCGCAGCAAATCCACATATGCTGCTAAGATCGGCAGCTAAAAAAGATTCGGAGCATTCCGATCAATCAGCTGTGGATGGACCCCACCCTGTGATTGCTAAAAATTCCGAATTGTCTGCACTGGTTTCTCAACCAGTGATTCCACCTGTCTCGATTAGTTTACCACCACAAGGGAACATTGAGTCCGGACTACCGGCACAAGTTGGCGCTTCAGAAATACAATCTGCAGCGCCAAAACCCCTCGCGGTGGTTCCACTAAAGAAACAAATTTTTGTTTCTCGGCTTTCCCCTGATCAAACATCGTCGGATGTATTGTCTTATATACAAGACAAATCAAAAGCCGATAATATTAAAGTGGAAAAATTTAATTTCTCTTACGCTAGGGACATATCATCTTTCAAGATAACTGTCCCAAACGAGCTCTTTTCGACCATATGTTCGGGTGATTTTTGGCCGGATAGTATGGTGGTAAAAGAGTTTGAAGCTAAGACCAAAAATAAGAAAAAGGTGCCCGTGGGAATTAAACTTCCCTCACGTGGCCAGACCACTGCACCATCCGCCTCTTCATCTTCTTCCTCTTCAAAAAACTTACTATCTCCTATCAAAATGTTAGAGGCTTTCGTAGCAAATTAATCAAATTGTATTGTGATAGTCTTTCATTTGCATCCCTATAGTGCTCACAGAGACTTGGTTAAAGCCGGAGATACTCAACTCCGAAGTCTTCCCAGGTATGTACACTATATATAGGTTTGACCGTCCCTCCAGACGGGGAGGTGGAGTCTTAATTACGGTTAGATCTACCCTCGCGTCGGAGGAGTTACTTTTGGACGATTCCCGTAACTCGGAATTCGTATGTGTAAAGCTGTCTTTTTCCGACAGATCAGTTTATATTACGTGCTCCTATATTCCGCCATCTTCTGAATTCCCGGAATATCAGAATCATCTGTCCGCTATCCAGTCCATCTTGAATAAACTTTCTGACAGGGACCAATTGGTAGTTCTAGGTGATTTTAATATACCTGGCACAATATGGTCCCCAGAAAAACAATCGAATATCCTTCTCCCTTTAGCACAACATGACTTTATTGACGGCTTGCTCGACTTATCGCTGTCGCAAGTTGGATCTATGTTTTGTAACAAGTCCTGAAAATGTGTTTCTGTCCAGGGTAGTACCTCTTACTCAACCTGAAGATCAATATCATCCTACTTTCGAGGTGGAAATCGACTTAGGTACGGTATTAAAAGTAAATTCAGAGAAATCAACAAAGCGAATTCCCTGTTTTCGCAAGGCAAATTTTCGGAGGCTAAACAATTTTATAGCTGGCTTTAATTGGTCCGATCTTTACTCCTGCAACATAATGGAGGATGCGATTAATATGTTTTATACCGCAATTAAATCATTTTTTGACTCTTGTGTTCCGATGTACTATCCGTCAATCTCTAAACCTCCTTGGTTTAATAAAGAGTTGACACACCTAAGAAATGTAAAGTCCAGACTCTATACGAAATTTAAAAATACCGGTTCTCAGTCCATCCTTTGCAAATATTTAAGCGCTCGGTTAAACTTTACCGTGCTTAATGCTCAGTGCTACAAAAATTATTTAAACCGTTGTAAGTTCCAGTTTGCACAGGATCCGAAACAGTTTTATAATTTCGTTAGCACTAAGCCAAAAACAAGTTCTTACCCTTCCTCGCTATTTTTTGAAAACACTACGGTTACATCGGATCAGGCAATAGCCGATCTATTCGCCAAGTTTTTTCAAACAACATATTCAACTTTACCTCATTCCGAACAGCCATACTCTTATGCGGTATCTAAGTCGAATCTAATATTTTGCCCCACTATAAACGAAAGCTCACTGCTTAACGATCTTCAGCGTGTTAAACCGGTCTATTCGCCAGGTCCCGATGGAATCCCTGGCTGTGTGCTCAGGTTCTGTGCGGAAGCCTTGTGCAAGCCTCTACTGAAACTGTTTACCTTATCTTTGGAATCTTCACAATTCCCTCATATATGGAAGGAGTCCTTTGTGATTCCTCTTCATAAAAAAGGTAGCAAGCTGGATGCAAGCAATTACAGAGGAATCTCTAAATTGTCGGCTATCCCAAAACTTTTCCTCATTTGCAGCACCTTTGTAGATCAATCATATCACCGTGTCAACACGGTTTTATGAAACGCAGATCTACAACCACTAACCTCTTGGAGCTAACTTCTTTTGTAATACAGGGTTTCAAAAATAATCTTCAAACAGATGTCATCTACACTGATTTTAGTAAAGCATTTGACTCTGTTAATCATTACCTTCTAATAAAAAAACTTGATCTTATAGGTTTCCCTGTTTATCTTCTAAATTGGATTTCAAGCTATCTGAATGGCAGGACACAACAAGTCCTCTTTAAAAATTCGTTATCTTCTATTCTCCGAGTCACATCCGGTGTCCCACAAGGGAGCCATCTTGGTCCTCTTCTTTTTACCTTATTCATTAACGACCTCCCCTTAATAATAAAACATTCGCGTGTACTTATGTACGCAGACGATGTTAAATTATGCCTCCAGTACAAGGACACTTCTTGCCATTTGGACTTACAATCCGATCTAGACCGATTTCAAATATGGTGCCGTGATAACATATTAAACTTAAATGGCTACAAGTGTAAAGTTATGACCTTTTGTCGTGCCAACCCAATACGCACGACTTACACTCTAAGTGGGTGCTCTCTGGACAGAATAACACGAGTTGATGATCTTGGTGTTCTTCTGGACCCGAAACTAAAATTTTCTGACCATATTTCGTCTATTGTCAATAAGGCCAGGGGTGTGCTTGGTTTTATAAAAAAGTGGTCTAAGGAATTTGATGACCCTTACTTGACTAAAACCTTATTTATTTCGTTAGTCCGTCCGATTCTCGAGTACGGATCACCTTTTTGGAGTCCACAATACGCAGTCCACTCGGACCGCATTGAATCGGTCCAAAAAAACTTCTTACTTTTTGCCTTGCGGCGCCTAAATTGGGATGCAAACCATATATTACCCCCTTATTCCAGTAGACTACTTTTAATTAATTTACCATCCCTAGCTAACCGTTGAACTATGCTTGGAACAGTTTTTATTTGTAAGCTTATTCGTGGGGATGTTGAGAGTCCCGACTTGATTAGTCGGCTTAACTTCTCGGTTCCAAGTAGATTCACTAGAAACTATATACCCCTTATCTTAAATCATTGTAGATCTAATTATGAGTTGCATGACCCTTACAGAGTTTTATGTTCTGACTATAATAGACTTTATCCTATTATCAGTAATCTTGACTCTCTGCCGCTATTAAAACAATCGATTTTATCTTTTCTATTACATAATAAGATCCTACTAACACTAATATTTAAAATAGTTATTCCACATTATATTCATTTCCTCGTTCCTATTCTATTTTTTATATCGCGTCTATATCTTCTCGCGAATCGAGCCGTACGATACACGGCAGTGCCCCTCGGTCGGTTGGGCGGGAGGTGTGGCCGTGGGACCCGTGCGAATAAAAAAAAAAAAAAAAAAAAAAAAAAAATTGAGACGAAGCATTTTTTTGTAACGGTGGTGGTGCCGTGAATTGAGTGAATTTTGAAAGGGGAGTTCACCGGGCGGATATTCTTTAGCTCTTTGCGAGGTCGGATGAAATTTTTTGACGCGCCGGTGTCTAAAAGGAAATTCATTGGTACCCCCGCTACTCGTCGTCTGATGACGGGTAACAGGGATTTTCCCCTAAAAAATTGACGTAGTCAGAATCATACTCGGCAATGGCATCGTCGTCTATTTTCGATGCCGCTTTGGAGGCGGCGGCGGCATATGCTCCTGTGTTTTCTTCCGCATTCTGCATAATGAAGTTAATTTTTTGTTGTTTCCTCACAGCGCCTGTGCGCTCAGAGGTGGCTGGTCTTCTGTTCTGGTAGGCATTTGCCTGGGTCGGCTGCAGCAATTTAGAAAATTATGGATCGACCTCCATAGGCTCTGGTGTGCCGTTGCCTTTTTAATTTTTTGCACTATTTTTGCCACCGATGGCTCGTGGGATTTATGAGATTTATCTGTGAGTAGGGTGAGTTTTTTCTCGACCTCATCATAATATTGTAACAGGGTCATGTTGTTCCCCTGTCTTAAAGTACTCATGTCCTGTTCAATGACATGCATGGGACGCTTGTCACTGTAAGTGAAATCGAGCCGATTTATAATAGCATCGAAATTCAGTACAGTGCCAAACGAGGATAAAACGTTATTGGCCGCGCCCCTAACTTTGTTCCTAATAATTGTCACTGCCTCGTAATGGCGAGAGGTGCCGTTGAAATCTTTGAATATGCAATACGCAGCAATCGCCGCTTGTCGCCACGAAACATACGATTCCTGTGATCCCGAGAATTCAGGCAAATATTGAACGGCATCTAAAGTCATGCTACATGAGGAATTATTAGTTATGTCTATGGGCTCGTATGTTCTAATAACGGGGGCCACTGCTGAGGTGGACGCGACATGTGTTGTTGCCAACTGGCTGGCCAGCTCTTGAATTTTCTGACGCATTTCATTTCGCTCGAGTTCATTTCTGGCAGCTTCGTCCGCCAAAGTATTGGCCACAATTGCCTGTATTACAGCTTTGAGCTGTTCTGGGTCGATCGCCATTTCAGGGGGATTCGCGGTTACGTATCTTAGAGAGAAGCTTGATTTTCGTTATCAGACTCTGAGTCTGTGGATTACGGTTTACTATTTCTATACCGTGAGAATGTGGGCTGCATGAGCAGTCCAATTCACTTAGGTATACAAAAGCTGCCTGTGTGGGTAGCAGTTGACCAAAGACAAACAAAAAAAAAAAAAAAAAAAAAAGACAAAGACTGCAGCGTCGAATGTCGCGCTTACATCGAACGGAAACAAAAAACAACAATAAGAAATGAACGTATGCGCTGTTATGAAGACTAATTATATTATTTTTTTTATTCCCATTGACACGAGACCATGTTTCAGTGTACTTGCTGGTTATTAATTTATTTTATTACTATATTTCGTACTTTTTATTTAAAAAATTTACGTCTCTGTGCAGACTTAAAATGAATTTAGCATCGGTTTCCACTCACATAATTTTTTTCTGGTGTATGTGTGTTTGTTTGATCACTAATTCCCTTCACTTTTCCCGCGCCGCTGTCGTAAATTTCGTAAATTTCTCGCTGTGTGGGCGGTGTTGGTGATGGTGGTGGTGGTGGGTGGTGTTTCCTACCACTAGTTGAGCGCCAATTAAGAAGATTATGATGGAAAGGGGACTACCCTTCTTAACTGCTGGCCTAGGGACTCAGTCAGTTTTATTTTAATAAAAGAATAACGGCTATTGCCGGAGTTGTTCTCATATGAGCTTGGGCTCTTTATTCAATGAGGCTTCGAAACGAACTGAAATGTAAAATGATTCTTAAAGCTAACAAAAGAATCGCAGCGGCCACACAAATATGCTGTGATTGCCGTCTGCGCACAAGTTTCCGGCCCAATGCCGGGTCAGCACTTTTGAAGTTTTTATATCATATTTCGACACTGAGCCAACTGTTCTAGTACTTTGGCTTGTGTTAACTTGTATACTTTGTGTTAGAATGTCTACTGCGTTCTGGAAGTCTTCCTTAGAGCTCAGAACCGAATTTAATTGGAGAGAGTTTTCCAGATGTTGTCTGAAAACAAAGAGATCAGTTCGGCTGTTTATTAACCGATAGCATGGTCTAACATAGGCACCTTCCGTTTGTAGAGTAGCAACAAGGGCTACTTGAGTGGAGTCTAGATCCCAATTTTCGCAAATACTAGTTCTGTCGAAGTTTATCCCATGATACGCAGCAAAATCAATGCAGGTAGTTCTGTGACTGGGCACATGTGGGTATCTAGTTGGTGAACCTATTGCAAGGATATAAGCACCTTTAGCATAAATGGCTTCTGCTAGTTCTCGCCCTCTGGGTGAATTGTACGTATCACCCCATAGCCAATGTCGGGCGTTCCAGACCGCACCAACTAAATACCTTTGGCCACAAGAGAAAAGTATGGAGTTGGAGAGCCGATGTAACCACTGTCCGTTGCTTTAGCATATTGGCCATTTCAAAAACAATTTTTTCCAGTCGTTCGAGTCATTGACTATTCAGCTTGTTTTGTTGTTGTTGCTCCTCCACAATAGGAATTGCTGCTGTTGCTGCTGCTGTTGCTCTTGCTGCCACTTCATAAATTTATCCTGCTGCTGTGCCAATATTGGCTGAACGTCAAGCGGGTGTTGCTGTTTAATATTAATTCCCTTTAATTGTACATTATGTAGACGAGGCTGAGCTGTTGTATTGCCATTTCTTGCAATATCTGCGTAGGACAAGCATCCAGTATGATCTTTGGGAGTGCTAGCTATTGCATGCTGTTGTTTTTGCTGGGGTGTTGCTGGTTTGTTGCACTTTTATCTAACCTGGCTTGCTTAGGTTGTTGCTTCTTTACAGTGCTAATTGATCGTCGAAGATACTCCTGGTACCACTTGCAACCTTTGTAACTTGCCGTGTGTCGCGGAACGGATAAGTTGGCTATCGATAAGTATGCATTTGTATCGCTATTGTAATTGGTCACATCGATTTAACTAAGAATTAAGCTACTTTGCGCGTCAGATCAGTTCGTCTGACGATACCAAGAGTGAGGGAAGAGAAACTGCGGTACGTAAAATTCAGAATAGATATAAGGTCAAATTTGTAATGCCTTTCAAACTGTATTATTTCCCTATATATATAAATATAACTATAAATAAAATGATCTTCATTTGTCTAAGCCAATAAGCGTTTAAGGCATTTCCTGGGTATTGTCGGCGGCTCGACATTTCTTTTATTCGCATTCTTCATTCGCACCCTGTGATTTGCAACATGCCGGCGCTGGGGGCGAAGCCCCAGACTAGATCAGTACAAGGGGCCCACGACGAGTGTGCATAGTTATATACAGCAGCCTCAAAGTTCCAAGGAAAGTGGAATACTGGGTCAGAATCCGATTGATACTCCGCAGCCTGCCAAAGCAGGGCAGACTACAAATTCCACAACTGTAGAGGTGGCGAACCCACTGGAAAGAATCGCAACCTTAGAAAGGGAACTATCCAAGGCAAAGCCAAATGAAGGGCAGGTAGAGACCGCAAGGAATCCCGTTGGAATCGGGTTGAGCGGTAACGGTAACGGTGCGGCGAATACACCGCTAAGTATGAGTGAAACGTCGTCAGCTATGAGTGAAGCGACGACGCAGATTTTGAGTGAAAATTTGCAACGGGAACAGTTTGTGACGCCATCTTTGAATGAACCGTTGCTCGCACAATTGAGTGCAAATTTGCAGCCACAATTGAGTGGAACTATTGGGCAACAAGTCACACGGAATAATAACTGTACAGCAGTGAGCCTATCTCCGCCTTGCTACGTTACGCCCACGGTGCAGCCAGAACTAGGGTATGTTAATGCACTATGGAAGTCACAACGCAGCTTAGTGGTTACTGCGCCTGGGTCATACGGCACAGCACCGTCGAGTATACCAAATGTATGGACGCCACGTAGATTGCCGGATCTTCCAGAGTTCGAAAGCCAGCCCGAGGAATGGCCAATATTCCAGTGCGCGTTTACGGAGACGACGGACGCATATAAGTGTACAGCCTTGGAGAACAATCAAAGGCTAGTGAAGGCTTTGAAGGGTGAGGCACGAGCGGTAGTAAAGGCGCTGCTCATCCACCCGAACAATGTGCAAGAAGTTATGGAGCAGCTTCGATTTCGATATGGACGCCCGGAGCAACTGATTCGAAGTCAACTGGAGAGCGTGCGAGATGTGCTGCCAATATCAGAACCGAACATAGCCAGAATTGTGCTGCGTTTTTGAAGTCAACAAAGAACGCCATTCAGCATTTATGAAATCCTACCCTAATGGAGGAGCTGATAGCTAAGTTGCCTATAAGCAAGAGGTTGGACTGGGCGAAGCATGCGGCTACGATAGAACCATATCTAACAGTGGTGCATTTTAGCGAACGGCTACACGAGCTCGCTAAATTGATATGCATTGTCACGGATGCTGCAAGTAAAGATCCGAAGCGAAGATTATTGCACGCAAGCACAAGTCGTCTGGATGGAAAGGATACTGACTCTCACAAATGTTGTCCAATATGTGAGGGGCAGCATGGGATCAAGGACTGCGAGGAATTTCATCATGCACTTCCGACAGCGAGAATCGAGCTAGCAAGGAAGCATAGGATCTGCTTCGCGTGCTTGGAGAGTGCACGCATGGCCCGGTTCTGCAAGAAGGGCACCAAATGCAATGTCATGCAGGGTGCCAAAGAAGGCATCCCTACCTGCTCCACGATAGAGTCGGGAATTCCAGTCTACCCCAGTCGAACGGCGGCCGCTCGAAGGAGCATACTAGCACTCGAGGTCAGGAGCTGCAAAGGGACACCAGCCATCGCCGACGTAATCCCTTTACGTCAACGACTGCAACGCTAAAAGCAGGACAAGCCGAGGATGGCCAGGAATCGCCACACCGAAACCTTAGCTGCGATGACCCGGATGGAGATCCCCTGCTATTCCGGATTTTGCCCGTGACGTTGTACGGGAGGAATAAGCAAGTGGAGGGATCGTCCGTAACGCTTATTGACGACGACATCATCCAGAGCCTGAACCTAAAGGGAGAGAGTCGACAGCTCAACGTGCAGTGGTTTGGTGGCAAATCCGTCAGAGAGCACACAACGGTAGTTAGCCTGCAGATAAGTGGCACAGGCAAATCCATGCGACATGACCTACGAAATGTGTTCGCTGTATCGAATCTAAATCTTCCGATGCAAAGCTTGCGTCGGGAGGATGTATAGGCAAGAATGGAAAATGCACGCCTACCCGTTAAACCATACTTCGATGCAACGCCAAGGATCTTGATCGGCTTAGATCACGCTCATTTGGGTATTCCACTGAGGACCAGAAGCTTTGGAGCAGGAGGACTATTTGCAGCCGCCACCAAACTTGGATGGGTGGTGTACGGACACGTAAAAGGGAGTGCAAGTCCACCGGTATCGAGATCATGCCTTTTAGCCGTGTCACATGATAATCTTCTAGAGAAGATGGTCAGCGATTACTTCGAAACTGAGAATTTTGGAGTAAAGCACGCACCGCCGGTCGCAGCTGGTGACGATGTGAGAGCCTTAAGCATTTTGGAGGACACGACGAAACGTGTATGCCGACGATACCAGACTGGTCTGCAATGGAAAGAAGACGAGGTGAGACTGCCAGACAGCTACAACATGGCACTCAAGAGACTCGTCAACATTGAACGGAAAATAAAGCGCGACGAGGTCTTCGCGCGGGCATACAAGGGAATTATGGATGATTACATCAAGAAGGGATAGGCACGACGACTAGAGCCGCAGGGGATAACCCACACCAACGGCGGCAAGGTATGGTACCTTCCGCATTTCGGGGTCGAGAACCCAAACAAGCCGGGAAAAATCCGTCTAGTCTTCGATGCCGCAGCCAAAGTGGACGATATATCACTGAACTCGGCGCTGATGAAAGGCCCTCAGCGCTACAAATCCCTACCAGCAGTGCTCTTCCACTTCCGGGAAGGAGCATCTGGAGTATGTGCAGACATCAAGGAGATGTTTCACCAAGTGCTGATACAGCCACAGGACAGATGTGCCCAGCGATTCTTGTGGAGAAATGGAGAGGATCGTCGGAACCCGGACACCTACGAGATGCAGGTCACGACATTCGGAGCAGCTTGCTCTCCTTGTGCAGCGGACTATGTGAAGCTCGTCAACGCTTCGCAATATAGTAGTACGGGTCCGCGAGCCAGTTTACACTAGCGACTAAAGGATGATCAGCAGGAAAAAATGGGTAAAGCTCAGAGCAAGCGTTCAATCGACATCACCACCGATCACAAGAAGGTCGGAGAGGGCGATGAGGTCGCCGGCAAGGTGGAGAAAATCGATGTGGACCAGAAGACGGACGCGCCGGCTGTGAACGGAGACGCTGCCACGCCTAAAGAGGGTGGCGATGAAGCGGTGGCGGTAGAGAAAAATGAAACAGAGGAGCATTCTGAGAACGACAAAGATCTGACCACCGAAAAGAGTGCCGCAGTCGCTGAGGGTGGCGATGCGGTCGCTGAAACGCCCAAGAGCGAGGAGGGTTCTCCCAAGGAGGCTGCTGCTGGTGAGGATATCACCCCGCTGGCAGACGAAAGCATTAAGTCCAAGTCCAAGAAGGACAAGGTCAAGAAGAAGTGGTCCTTCCGAAGCATCTCCTTCGGCAAGAGGCTACGTCGCCCACCTCTGGCACAACGTCGCCAACGACGGCCGAGGCAGATTCTGCACCAGCTGGGGATGCAGCTACCGCAGAACCATCGGTGGCTACAAATGGCGAGGCTAAAAAGCCAGCTGAGACTGCCACTGCAACCAGCGAGCCGGCGTCTAAGGATTAGAAGCCCGCCGAAAATGGATCAGCGACCGAGCAGGAGAAACAGGCCAACGGAGATGCCGAAAAGGCGGCGCCAGCACCTTCCACAGTTGAGGAAGCGGCGAAGCCCAAGCGCGCGGACGAACCAGCCCAAGTCGAACACCAGCCCACCGAGTCGAACACCACTGCCACCGAAGAAGTTCCCGTGAAAGAGGCCAGACGATTCACAGATGTATTTGACCCAGTGAAGATACAGGGCGAGTTGTCATCTAAAGGAATAGAATGGATCTTCAACTGCCCATCAAACCCAGCTGAGGGAGGTGTCTGGGAAAGGATGGTCCAGTGCGTGAAGAAGGTTTTGGCGCATACGATGAAGAACTTGCACCCAAGGAGCACGTGCTGGAGAACTTGCTGATCAAAGCGGAGAACATAGTGAATTCCCGCCCGCTCACGCATTTGCCGATCACAGTGGAGCAGGAGGCTCCACTGACACCGAACGACCTGTTGAAAGGAATGCCCGACGTGCCAAATCTTCCTGGAGATGATGAATTGGCATTTGAGAGATGCACAACAAGGAAACGGTGGCGTATCGCTTGGATGATGAGAGATCGGTTCTGGAAACGATGGGTGCACGAGTACTTGCCCACACTTGTTCGCAGAGAGAAATGGTGCCAGCGTGTTGAGCCCATGCGTCGAGGAGACCTGGTATACATCTGCGATCCGGCCATACCACGCAGGAAGTGGAAAAGAGGCGTCGTTGAAGAGGTGTTCACCGGGAAAGATGGAGTGCCACGGCGGGCTTCGGTGAGGACTAGCAACCGAGCCAAATTAGTGCTGCGTCCCGCTTCGAAGTTTGCCGTTCTGGGTGTGGTGAATGCTGTTGCTTCAAGGGGGAGGGGATGTCGCGGAACGGATAAGTTGGCTATCGATAAGTAGTTAAGTAATTTGTCACCGATTGAGGGCACTCGGGCACATTAAATATTAAATGTATGCATTTGTATCGCTATTGTAATTGGTCACATCGATTTAACTAAGAATTAAGCTACTTTGCGCGTCAGATCAGTTCGTCTGACGATACCAAGAGTGAGGTAAGAGAAACTGCGGTACGTAAAATTCAGAATAGATACAAGGTCAAATATGTAATGCCTTTCAAACTTTTATTTCCCTATAGAATAAAACTATCTTCCTTTAATTTGGTTAAGTGATTTTCACCACAAAGAGCACAATTGGGATGACGACGACAGTATTTAGCTGTGTGGCCGAATTCCTGACAAATTTCTTTCTATTCGCACTTTCTTTCGGCATAGTGTGTTAATATCGTATGTCATTAATTTTTGCACAGATCTTTATATTAATGAAGAATATTTTTCTTCTCTATTACTCCTGAATCTTGGGTTATGTACTTGTAGAACATCAAAGCCATATATTTTAAAGTTGGCGATAATTATGTTGGTTAGGGTGCTATGGTGGAGGCCCTTAACGACTATTCTGTGAGGCTTCTCTTCCCTCATTTGTTACGTATGGAATTCAATTCCCGAATTATCCAAAAGATTAATAATGGCTCTATAAGTATCAGCTTCTTTGGGAAATATTCTCACGGTTTTCCCTTGATTGACTTTAACTGTTAAATTATCTAGGCTAGTGACCTCCGTAATGAGCTCAAAGAAATCATTAAGGTTGGTAAGGCTTAGTACTATTTGCGGTGGTTTTGATTGTTCATAAGAATTCTGCTTATCAGTATACTGTTGTGGGCTGTTGGATGTCTCATTTGGTACACAGTCATCATTAGAAATATTCGGAGCGGCATCATTACGAACTTATTGAGTTTCTATAACATCACTGGTTTCGTCCAATTCCATGTCTAGCATGGCAAACCTATTGTTTTAGTTTGAATTACTATTTGTTGCTGAATATGGTTCTAGCTTCGCGTCTCTGACAGCTTGTTTAGACCTATGGTTGGGTGTTAAATTCGTCTTCCTCTTCCTCTCTTTCGTCAGATTTTTTCGTCAGAGATTCTTTCGTTTCAGTTTTTGCGCATCAGACAATCTAGTAGCAAATTTTTCGCTAGAACTACTGATTACTGCAGTTGTTGTAGATTTGTAGATTTGTAGAAACATTCAGTTTTTCGTGTTTTAAATGTTTAGCTTCACCTTTTGAATCGACAATTTGCTCGGGTTTTCGCAACTTTTTTCTCGTTTTTTGTCGGTATTCGAAGTATTTTTTACTTACTTTTTTTTTTTTTTTTAGCTCGGGACCCACGGCCACACCTCCCGGCTCTATTATTATAGACGCGATATAGAAAAGAGAACAGAAACGAGGAAATGAATATAATGTAAAGTAACTTTAATAAATATTAGAGTCAAGATTACAGATAATAGGATAAAGTCTATTATAGTCAGAACATAATACTCTGATAGGGTCACGCAACTCATAGTTAGATCTACAATGATTTAAGATAAGGGGTATATAGTTTCTAGTGAGTCTACTTGAAACAGAGAAGTTAAGCCGACTAACCAAGTCGGCACTCTCAACCTCACCACGAATTAACTTACAAGTAAAGACTGTTCCAAGCATCGTTCTACGGTTAGCTAGGGAAGGTAAATTAATTAAAAGTAGTCTACTGGAATAAGGAGAAAATATACGGTTTGCATCACAATTTAGGCGCCGTAAGTCAAAAAGTAAGAAGTTTTTTTAGACCGATTCAATGCGGTCCGAGTGGACTGCGTATTGTGGACTCCAAACAGGTGATCGGTACTCGAGAATCGGACGTACTAACGTAATAAATAAGGTTTTATTCAAGTAAGGAACATAAAATTCCTTAGACCACCTTAGACCACCTTATAAAACCAAGCACACCCCTGGCCCTATTGACAATAGTCGAAATATGTTATTCTGTCCACCCACGTATCGGGTTGACGTGCGTATTGGGTTGACACGATAAAAGGTCATAACTATAAGTTTAATACGTTATCACTGCTCCATATTTGAAAGCTGTCTAGATCATATGGTAAGACGAAATGGCGCGAAATGTCCTTGTGCTGGAATATTTTAACATCGTTTGCGTACATAAGTACACGCGAATGTTTTATTACCAAGTGGAAGTCGATAATAACCAAGGTGGCTCCCTTGTGGGAAAACGGATGTGACTCAGAAAATACAAGAAAGAGAGTTTTAAAAGAAGACCTGTTGCGTCCTGCCATTCAGATAGCTTGAAATTAAATTTCGAAGATCAACAGGGAAACCTAAAAGATCAATTTTCCTTACTAGAAGGTAATGATCAACAGAGTCAAATGCTTTACTAAAGTCAGTGTAGATGACTTCTGTTTGAAGATTATTTTTTAAACCCTGTATTACTAAAGAATTTAGCTCCAAGAGATTAGTGGTTGTAGATCTGCTTTTAATAAAACCGTGTTGATACGGTGATATGATTGATCTACAAAGGTGCTGCAAATGAGGAGTGAATACATTTTCAAAAAGTTTTGGCATAGCCGACAATTTAGAGATTCCTCTGTAATTGCTTGCATCCAGTTTGCTACCTTTTTTATGAAGAGGAATCACAAAGGACTCCTTCCATATATGAGGGAACTGTGAAGATTTTAAAAATAAGGTAAACAGAGTAGAGGCTTGCACACGGCTTCCGCACATAACCTGAGCACACAGCCAGGGATTCCATCGGGACCTGGCGAATAGATCGGCTTAACACGCTGAAGATCGTTAAGCAGTGAGCTTTCGTTTATAGTTAAATATTTAGAAAGGATGGACTGAGAACCGGTATTTTTAAATTTTGTGTAAAGTCTGGACTTTAAAGGTTGAAGGATATTCAATTTTTTCTTCTGGGGATCACGTATATATATATATCACGGTATATTAAAATCACCTAGAACTACCAATTGGTCCCTGTCAGACTGCTTATTTGAGATGGATTGGATAGCGGACAGATTATTCAGATATTCTGGGAATTCAGAAGACGGTGGAATATACGAGCACGTAATATAAACTGATCTATCGGAAAATGACAGCTTTACGCATAAGAATTCCGAGTTACGGGACTCGTCAAAAAGTAACTCCTCCGATGCGAGGGAAGATCTAACCGCAATTAAGACTCCACATCCCCGTATGGAGGGACGGTAATATCTATATATTTTGTGTACATGACTGGGAAGACTTCGGAGTTAAGTATCTCCGGCTTTAACCAAGTCTCTGTGAACACTATTATATGGGATGCAAAGGAAAGGCTATCACAATACAATTTGGTTAGCATTGTGATAGAAAAGTTTTGTTAGTTTTTTGAAGAAGAGTGCAGTGGTCTGGCCACGCGAGGAAAGTTTAATTCCCACGGGCCCCTTTTTCCTATTTTTCAACTTAGCTTCGAACTTTTTTACCACCATACTATCCGACCAAAAATAACAGGAACATATGGTCGAAAACAGCTCATTAGGGAGAGTTATCTTGAAAGATGATATGCCCCTAGCGTAAGAGATGTTAAGCGGATTGATCCGAATCTTGTTTAGCTGCGGATCCTAGCCACATTTGCGGTTTCGCTGAGATTGTGGAGTCCTGTTGATCATTTGCCCGTGGATGCGGGTCGTTCGCCTTAGGCAGCCTGTCACCAGCGGCAACCACAAGGCAAGCATCGCAACAGTAATTTAGATTTTGACACTTTGCTAGGTCACCACTTGTTCGCCCATTAAAACCTGCCCACTTAATGTGCTCCATTCTATCACATAACCAACAAATCATTTTTGGCTGCTCAGGTTTTATAACCTGGCAGCAATTTATTATTAACATTTATTATTTCCATGTTTCTCTAAAATCAGACTACTGTGCCAAAAAAAAAAAGAAAGATTAAAACTTTCAAGCGAGCAGTTAAAAGAACCGCAAGAGAGCAGTCTGCACGCTCAGAAATTTTAGATTTTGTGTGGGAGAGCGAAAGAGTGAGAGCGAGAGAATAGGTGCACAGTGCAGTTTATGTTAATACAAAAAACAACAACAAACAGCAGTGCGAACACCGCACGAAAAGGAGAGGAAACATAACACAATGACAAAAAATGAAAAATGGGATCTTTAATAATTATTTTTACAATATATGATAATAAAGGAAAATTATTAAAAATATAGGCTTTTTTTTCACGTCCACCCAAAGGTTTTCGATTGGATTCAAGTCGGGTGACTGAGCAGGCCATTTCATTACTCGGATCGATTTCTGCTCAAACCACTTTCGAGCTTTCTTGCTCGTGTTTTTTGGGTCGTTATCCTGTTGAAATGTCCAAACCAATGGCATTTCATCCTCGGCATATTGCAGCATCACATTTTACAGGATATCTGTGTGTAAATGTGCTGATCTATGATGCCTTGAATTCAATGAATCGGATCTACTCCATAGTATGAAAATCACTCCCATACCATGATGTTTGACACCCGGTGCTTTACCGTCTTAAAGATGAAGCGAGGATTATATTCAGTTCGTGGTGGACGCCTAACATAAGACCGAGAGCCTTTCCCACCAAACAACACAATGTTGCTCTCATCTGACCACAATATTCTCCACAGCCCAGTTCTGGCGTATCTTGGCATATTCGATTCGCTTTGCCACATGCTTCACAGTCAAAAGCGGGACTTTTCTGGGACTGCACGTATTAAGGTTGTTTTGTCTTAAGCGTTTGTGAACGGTTTCCACGCTTGCAGCTATCTGAAGCTCCGTCTCAGTTCCGTCGCCGGCTTAAAAGGCTCCTTCTTGCTTTGCCGAACCAAGCGCTTGATCTCCTCGTTGGACATTGACGGCTTTCTTCCACTGTTTTCGTTCTTTTCGACAAACAGCAGTGCGTTGCGGATCATTTTGTTTGAAAACCCAACAATGCGACCAATTTCAGCGTATTTTTTACTTTCAGAGATCATGTTTTTAATCAAATTCCTTTTTTCGACGGTACAATGTGTGCCGCGACCCATGACTAGAGAATTTTTGTCTTCGTTTGGAACAAGTTCAATTAAAACCTTGAATGCAACTCCTTTTTTCAAAATTTGACGAATTATTAAGAGAATTGAATTAAGAGAGTAAAAATTTCTTGCTCAGAGAGACAACATATGGTACTTACTATTCATGCAATCTTACTTTAAAAAAAATAAACATTCAATACCTTTTTCAGGAACTAGAAAAGCTTGAGAATCTAGAGACAAAGACGCAGCGAAAGTTTGTTGACCCATTTTGACACACCCGCTCTAACAAAACGCACAAAACTGCCACGCACTTTCGAACCAATTTTCGAAATTTTTTTCATAATTTTATTAGTTTTGTAAATTTCTATCGATATGCCATAAAACTTTTTGACACGGCCTCTCTACCCCTGAAGCCGCCAAACCGATCAAGCCCACACTTTGGAACAATTTTTAAATTTTTTCTCATTTTATTCCCCAATATCTATCGATATCCCAGAAAAATTATGAAATTTCGAGTTCGAATTCATACTAGATGAGTAACGGGTATCTGATAGGCGGGGAACTCGACTATAGCATTGTGGATTTAGGTGTTAGTTTGGGTGCGGTCTAGAGATCATGTATTATGATGAAGTGGGAATAGATTTGAGGAGTCTAGCATTCATGACAGATAATGTGTTAATATGTTGTTGTTTATTTTGTTTATGTGTCCCATTCTGGATTTTGCAATTTCTTCTACCACTGATGGTAAGTTAAGGTGACAAGACTTAAATGTGAACAACATTTCAAAACATTTTTAAAAAATGGGGGTTTTATTTTTGGGCGCTTTGTGGGCGTTAGAGAGGGCAAATCAATAGAAATGTACAAAACTAATGAAAATAAGAGAAACAAACTTTAGCTGCGAAGACAAGTCTCTGGAAGCTGCATGCCGTATCCCAACATTCCAGCTTTTATAGTTCCTGAGAGCGAGATGTGCGTTCGGACAGTGTATGTAATTTGTAAAAGCAGTTTCACAATAGAATACTAGAAAAACCGTACCATAAAACTGTGCTTAAAATTTATTAAAATAAACGATTTTTTATAATATTTCCGATTTGAAAACAAAACTTATACATATATTATTTCATTGCTCACCGTCACATAGCCAAGTAAACAGGTTATTTATATAGCTGTCACTTTAATTTGTATTTATTATTTTTTCACTTGGATAATAACCCGGCGACGGCTAAATCGTAGAACTGTAAGTAGGAGTAAGTAATCTCCAAATGGTTCTTTCGATTCCAGTACCAAATGTTCGAAAAGTACTTGGACGAAATCATAGCATCGCTGCTTAGCTGGAAGATCGATAGAAAAATGATGGTCCCTGAATCAGATATAGTAAAATTATTAAAGCAGGCTCGCCAGGTTCTTATGTCAGAACCAATGCTGTTACCTGTGGAGGCTCCTGTCAACGTGCTTGGAGACATACATGGCCAGTATAATGACCTCCTACGTTATTTCGAGACATCTGGGCATCCCCCAACAAAGCGTTATTTGATGCTGGGCGACTATGTGGACAGAGGAAAATACTCGGTGGAGACCCTAACGCTCTTGCTGGCATATAAAGTGCGTTATCCGACGAGCATACACTTACTACGAGGAAATCATGAATCAGCGGCTATTAATCGCTATTATGGATTTTACGATGAATGCAAACGGCGTTTTACTATACGCCTATGGCGGATGTTTGTAGATTGCTACGACTGCCTTCCGGTGGCTGCAATCATTAACTCAAAGATTTTCTGTTGCCACGGAGGACTAAGTCCATCTCTACACAATTTGAATGATATTCAACATTTACAAAGACCAGCGGAAGTAGACAGGAACGGACTTCTATGCGACTTGCTTTGGTCGGATCCAGATCCAACTGCCATCGGTTGGGAAAAGAATTCTCGGGGAGTAAGCTTCACCTTTGGGGTTGATATCGTAGAGGCATTTTTATCACGTTTTAGCTTTGATCTGATATGTCGTGCTCATCAAGTTGTTGAAGATGGTTACGAGTTTTTTGCCAAACGTCAACTAATAACTGTTTTCTCGGCCGTTAATTATTGCGGGGAGTTTGATAATGCCGGTGCTATGATGTGTGTGGACGCCGAGCTAAATATAACGCTGGTAGTGATGAAACCTAAGAAACGGATAGCTATTTCAACAAAGCATGTTGTTGAAAAATTGCCTGAATATTTGTAATTTAGTAATGCATTAAGGTATACACAGGTGTGGAACACAAAATATATTTTTGAATCTTAGTCGCAGTTAATTTGTCTTAATATTTTCATATTCCAGCAAAGATACTTTACATATATTACGCTTCCTTCAGCGTGTTACATAGTTTTCAACGAATCCAGTATAGATTCTATTACTCTACGAGTAACGGGTATAACAAGAGTGATTGGTGCATTCTATTCCCCGACTATCAGATAACAGTTACCATATTCTCAGTTAGAAATAGGGAAATAAAATTAGAAAAATATTTTAAAATTTTCAGAAGTGTGGGCGTGACCGCTTTGTAGGTGTAAGGAGGTGGGGTGGTTTTGATATACCGGTAGAAAAATTATCGAAAAATTGTGCAAAAATGTGGGCATGGCAGTTTTAGTCGATTTTATGGCGTTAGAGTGGACGTGGCAAGATTTTTGTGGCAAAAATTATAAGACTAATAAAAATGTGAAAAATACCAACCCACTTTTTGTTGGCGTGGCAGTTTTTTGTGGGCGTTAGAGCATGCGTTTGTATGCGTTGCAGCATTGGTCAACAAACTTGCGCTGTGTCTTAGTCTCTAGAATCTGTATGATCAATCTCAACATCTAAAATTTGTAGTTCTTGAGATCTCGGCGTTCTTACGGCCAGACGAACATGACTAGATCGCATCGGCTATTGATCCTGATCAAGAAAGAATATACTTTATATAGTCGGAAACTCTTCCTTCTGCCTGTTACATACTTTTGACAAATTTACTCCTTTACTCTACGAATAACTGCTATATTTTGAAGGACATTTTTAACAGCAGCAACAAAACAGTACATCAGAAAGTAACGAAAATTATATTCATCTCACTGAAAACCCTATAAATCACTTGCATATTCAAGAAGAGAAGAGAAGAAATAAAATTTATAAAAATTATAAGCCAAGTAGATATATCAAAATATTTTATTAAAACTAAAATCATCATAAAATACACTGAAATGACTCAAAAGATGACTCACATTAGCGTAATTTAGATAATGACAGTGACTTTTCCATTTTTGACAATGCATAACATGAAAATATTAACACAAACAGTAACGTAACTATTTTAAGAAGATTAAAACTTTTCGTCGCTCGAGTGGAGTTGCCTTCAACGGCTACTCCTTGGATCCCGAAGGAGAGGAAAGTACACATTCAGTACACATTATTCTAATCTTATCTTACCGCAGTTTGCCCTCCAAACTCTTGATCGACAATGGACGTTAAGTTTTTCGCGCATTGCGATGGCGGCCATTAGTGTGCCCGCATACATTTATCCAGCAAATCCTAGCACTATCCAGAAATACTGACTACGCCCCGTAAATAACCGATTCACTGAAATCCAGGACTACAAGTTCAGAGACGGATCGCATCATTGTCCTCGATAGGACGTTGTCGTTCACGCGCACCTTGGCGCGCCTGACGACTCCATCAGCTCCATAAACGAATTTACATATTTGGAGTCCGCGCTTTTTAAAAATATCAAACTGGAATAGACCAAAAAAAAATTTAACTGAAAGCTAAATATAATGCGCATTTTAAATAATATAAATGGTTCATTTACATACATCATATTAAGTCAAATGACTTAATAAGTATACTAAATAATTAAAGCAAATACAAAGGAAATTATTATAACTACTGTAATTTGAAACATAAATTTTCCAAAAAGAAGACTGTTGAAAATATGTATGTAATAAGGTCAATGCACTGTGTCTCCCTCTTTTGGTCGCGGTAACCAAAAGCTTTTTTCTCTTATTGTGAGATTCCCTTTAGCATGTAATTCGGCTGCCTGCGTGCAGTAATATTGTACTCAAGATCAGTCACAATAAATATTTGAAGCGAATAGGTTATGGGCCCAGCTCACGCGGACATAAAAGTGAATATTTCTAAACGGATTAGAATATTCGGCATCTTTAAATATTGTGATTCGGAGATTTAATACGAAAAAGTTATCGAAATAAAAATGAGTTCTGTAGTATATACAAACATAATAACAATAATAATAATAATAATGATGATAATATTAATAATAATTATAATATGAATCATAATAATAAGTCAACTAATAAGTAAACTTAGGACCACCCTAATTCCTTAGGTCCACCCTAATCCTAAATATGCGAATTCAGCATGTGCGCTTTTAGGGGTCGCACTCGACTCCCATTGGTTATCGAGTATGAACTTCATAAATACATATTGCAGAATTTGCTAGTGTCAGCACTTGGCTGTCACGAGCGATCTGCCTGTAGACCACACTAAGTTCAGTTATAAATCAGGAATATATCAGGAATGTACACATGCTGAATAAAAACCAAATAAAGATAAAAATGACCGATTGCGTTTTGAAACTTAATTAATTACATAGAAGATGTAATTAACTACATGGCGACCGTGACAGGACCGTCATAAGTGGTAGCAGAAACTAAAGGAAACCGCTTCACTAAACGTGAGAGGATCAGCATGCCCGGCATTCAATGCTTATCCACCGAGACGGCGGCAATTGTGGAGAAACAGCGATCAGAATGAGTAGAGTGTTAGTGTGATGGGTAAAAACAGGGGCGGAGTTCGAAATAAAGCAAAAAAGAGAATAGCACACATAAAGTGGCTATTATATACGAATACTCCAGCGCCCGAATGGTCGAAAGCTCAAAAACTACAAGCTGAGCTAGACCACTGTGTCGAATATCTTAAGAAAAATAAACCCCACCACACCCGCTCTCTCAGAAAAACAAATAAAATCGTTACCTATTAACAAAACTCCAACTCCCCATCCGAAAAGCCTGCCTGCTTATAAGAAAAGCTGCCCGAACGACTGCGAGGGACCACTGTTCACACCACATTGTGAAAATACGTGCAGACATTGCAGCCCCAGCACATAACCCCTAAATGAGGACATCGTCATCAACGTGGTGAACAGCCCGCTCACTACGTCATCGAGGGAGTGTCAGCGTGCCAACCCCGACGACGTCCAGCTGACGCAAGGAGGGTCAGAGTGCCAACACCAGCTACGTCCAGCTGAAGCAAGTAGGAGCTGATAAATAAAATATTTTTTTTTGTTGCCCTGCGTGGCACACCACCCTCTATGCACTGCGCTTCATATTAATATTACACAAAATATTGTAACATTGAGCGGAACTTTTTCTGCCCGATGAGAAGAATGGCCCGTAAAGCCATACACCAATTAGGCAGGAAAATGTAACTGTTTAGCTATTGAGCTTTTCAATAGCTGTTGCGAAAAATAAAGAAAACCGAAGAAAGTTTGTTTATATTACGACACTGTTTATTTTGCGAATTGTTTAAGGCAGCTAAGGCCTAAGCTAAGTCTTTTCCGAAACACGACGAATTGGCAATTGGCGGGGCAGACAGCCGAAATGCAGCGCCCAAGCTTAACGTAGGTAGCTAACAACAACAAACAAGGAATGAGCGCCGTACAGATAAATGCGTGCGAGAACAGCGGTTTGCACTATGGGCATCGCAACTGCTACCACTGACTAATTTGGCTTATAATATTAAGCAATATGAGACTAGTCTACTGCACAGTTTTGGCGGCAGCATGACCCAACATCCTCCCCCCATTGGAAGCTTGGCTTTCAACAGAGTCCTCAAGGGGAAGCAGACACATTACTCCATTATTACTCCAGACGCGGTCCTCAATTCTGCAACTCGAACGACGCCGTCTCTGCCAGGAATCAACTGCATGACTCTCGCCAAAGGCCATCTCAAAGCGTGAGATCCTTCCAAGCGCTCCTTGGGAAGGTCTGCCATTATGTGCTCTATCAGCCGTGGCTTACTCCGAAAACATCTGATGCACCTGTTCACGGCCTTGGTAACCGTCTTCCTCCCCCCAATAGGCCAATATTGGGATCGAATTGCACCCAGAAGAGCTCGAGGTCCGGCATGAATATTGCTTTCATGGTAATGCGAGATAATTGCTAGAGTCACCGGATGGGACCTTGGAAAGATTTTCGGGTGGCGGCCATCAAAGTCCAATGACGAATTCCGAAGGCGACCGCCTACTCTAAGAAGTCCAAATTGATCCAGGAACGGCGAGAGCGATGATATGGGACTAGACGAGGAAACTCTTCCCAGCGTTTTTAGGGACTGCAGGTCCTCCCATAAATGCGCGCGCTGCACCAACCGCAGCATCATATGATTACCCTCTTGAATGTGTGCGACGGTGAGCCCAGGATGACGAATTCCATTACAAAATTTGTAAATGTATGCAAATACTCGTTGCAGTGAGGGGTAAGAATTTGCAAATTTGGATCTAGCAATTACATCCACGTACGGCGACTTTACTTTAAGTTGCAGTTGATTTGCAAACCGAGAGGTGACCAAGTGCAGTTGAGAGCCAGAATCTAACAAGGCCCTCCAGGGAACGAACAGTCCCGATCGATTCTGCACTAGAACGGTTGCAGTGGCTAGCTGCACAAGGTCACTACCGAGATCCTGGGCAATTAGAGTAGAAGAATTCGAAAGCGGGGCAGAAGGCTCAGTGTGGGAGCTTGAAGACACCGGAACACGTGGCTGCGAGGAAGGCCGACCATCTAGATGGAGCAGCGTATGATGCCTGATTCCACAGGTGCGGCAGCGGATCGAGCTGCATTGACGTAGCTGATGACCTGCCTTTAGGCAATTTAGGCATAGTGCTAGTCTCTTTGCCTCGCGCAGACGATCTACTGGCGCTAAGTCTCTAAATTGCTGGCAATAATATATGGCATGCTCTGCACTATGGCAAAGCATGCAACCAAGAGAATTTTGGGTGGTAGCAACTAGCGTCGAACGATTTCTGCCCACCTGAACGCCTGGCGCATAGGTTGCCATGGCGCAATCCACGGCCTCCAAAGTCCTACATCGCTGTTCCAGGAATGCAGCCATCGATTCCCACGACGGAATAAGGTTGGCAAAGACCGGATCCTCCAAGCGCTCCTCCCACTTAGCTTGGCTCGCCGCATCCAGCTTTTGCAGCAGCACTTGCACTATGATGCAGCCAGCGATTTGCTCAGTGGTGCCCAAACCCTTCAACGCACGAATGTGAGCGTTAAACTTGTCCGACAATTTCCGAAGCGATGCCACTGAATCATTCCGTACTACCTTTAAACCCAGAATCTCGGTAATGTGCGCCTGAAAAACGAGACGCCGATTATCAAACCTTTTTTGAAGCAACTCTAGAGCCGCTTCGTAATTGCTGTTTGAAATCTCCAATGATCGGATAGTTTCCAGCGCTGAATCCCTCAAACATGACCGCAGATGTTGAAATTTCTCAATGTTGGAGAGGTCCGGATGGCTGTCGATTATACTCGTGAACACGGAGTAAAAATCAGCCCAGTTTGCATAGCCTCCGCCAAACGATGGCAGCTGCACAGGCGGCAACGGCATCGGCCTCGGCCGCGCCTGCGTTTGAGGACCACTTCACTGGTGGGGCACAACACCTTCCTCAAGCGTTGAGTGCGGCGCGAAATGCACATTGCGTTTGGCTATTTCCGCGCGCACACTAGCCTTGAATTCAACGATGAATTCATCGAAAGACTCGCTCATTTCACTGCCAATTTCGTCGAAGTCCAATTCCTCCAGTTCTGTATGCAGAACATTGAAGGCACTTTGCAGCTCATCAATCTGCTCCAGCCTCACCGTAAGAGTGGGTTCGTCGTATCCGCTTAGCGTCTCATTAGACAGCGACGTTTGTAGCCTCTGCAACCTGCTTAACAGCGCATTGGCTTTGCGCTTTAAAAAGGTCACCCTGTTTTTGTCACCTTCAGCGGGCATAGCAACAAATTGCCTTTAATTCGGTTCAGCGGGAAGATGAGCACAAAATAGATGCCGAAAATGCAAGCGGGGTCAATGCACGTAACGATATATGTAGCAATGTATGTATATATGCAATGCTAGCTCGCATTGACCCCGCTTGCATTTTCGCCACTATCACCGAAATCTCCACTCACTTGTCCAACCGATTGCGATTTAATGTATTTATATTTATTTATAAACGGGATAAGTGCATTAATTAATGCATGCAAATTAACACTATCACGTCGGAGTCACCAATGTTTAGCTATTGAGCTTTTTCAATAGCTGTTGCGAAAAATAAAGAAAACCGAAGAAAGTTTGTTTATATTACGACACTGTTTATTTTGGGAATTGTTTAAGGCAGCTAAGGCCTAAGCTAAGTCTTTTCCGAAACACGACGCATTGGCAATTGGCGAGGCAGACAGCCGAAATGCAGCGCCCAAGCTTAACGTAGGTAGCTAACAACAACAAACAAGGAATGAGCGCCGTACAGATAAATGCGTGCGAGAACAGCGGTTTGCACTATGGGCATCGCAACTGCTACCACTGACTAATTTGGCTTATAATATTAAAGAATATAAGCTTAGTCTACTGCACAGTTTTGGCGGCTGCATGACCCAACATCCTCCCCCCATTGGAAGCTTGGCTTCCAACAGAGTCCTCAAGGGGAAGCAGACACCGCTTGTTCACTGCCCGCCTTATTACTCCAGACGCGGTCCTCAATTCTGCAACTCGAGCGACGCCGTCTCTGCCAGGAATCAACTGCATGACTCTCGCCAAAGGCCATCTCATTGGGGGTAGAGGAGCAACGTCAAGTACTCTTCCTTCCATCGCGACCAAAATATTTGCTGAAGAAAGGAGATGCGCTGCCAAGAGTCAAGCCGATTATAGTTTAGGCCCGTTATATCTGGCTCGTCAAACGACGAAGGCGGACCACCATTGAGAAAATGCGCCGGAGTGAGGACATCCAGATCGGCAGGGTTCTCTGAAATGGGAACTAAAGGTCTGGAGTTAATAACTGCCGAGATGTGGCACACCAGCGTCCTCAGCTCGTCGAAGGTCAGAACCGCCGTACCCACAGCGCGGTAGAAATGATGTTTGGCCGTTTTCACCGCTGCTTCCCAAAGTCCACCGAAATGGGGCGACCGTGGAGGGATGAACCGCCAGTCAATCGTCTCCGAAAGGCAAAAATTATGAACGGAGCCTTGATGCTCGCTGCTGAGAAATAACCTTCGAAGTTCCAGAAGTTCATTTTTGGCTCCGACAAAGTTGGTGGCGTTGTCTGACCAAATTTGCTTCGGCTTCCGCCGGGTGCATATGAACCTCTTGAGTCCGCACAGAAACGCAACTGTCGAGAGATCCTTGGTCAGCTCCAGGTGCACTGCCTTTGTTGAAAACATATAAATACGCAGACGTACCATTTAACCGCGGCCAGAGTGACGATTCGCTAAGCTCAGACGGCAGGAATCCTCTGGATAAGATGTCAGCCGGATTTAACGCTGTTGGAACATACCATAACGCCAAGCCGTGACATCTGTCAGCTCCTGAATGGCAGCAACCCTATTTGCCACAAATATGTTTTCCTTGCTGGCTGAAGAAGGAACGCGTGAAGCTATTAAGGCGCTACCGCAAGGGCGCGCAGGGGCAGTCCTGGCAACAACTTTATCTGACCTTGGCAACAACTTTATCTGACCTACGCACAGCAGCTCATAAAACAGGCTAGCTCTTATTAACTTGTCAACACGCAGAGCTTTATGAAATTCCGGGTCGGCGAGCTGCAGGTTTTCTGGAATCTTCCAGTCCCCAATGTACACATTAGAACTTGGCTGGCGATCCGTGATATTGGGAGCGATAACTGCTGTTATACTCGTTGAGAAGTCCGAAGTGACAGACCGAATCGCAATTCCTACCGAGAATCCATCAGTCGCGAAATTGGAATCCCCGATTCCAGTGACGGAGCCGGACGACCTCGACCTCTTAAGTTGCAGTTGATTTGCAAACCGAGAGGTGACCAAGTGCAGTTGAGAGCCAGAATCTAACAAGGCCCTCCAGGGAACGAACAGTCCCGATCGATTCTGCACTAGAACGGTTGCAGTGGCTAGCTGCACAAGGTCACTACCGAGATCCTGGGCAATTAGAGTAGAAGAATTCGAAAGCGGGGCAGAAGGCTCAGTGTGGGAGCTTGAAGACACCGGAACACGTGGCTGCGAGGAAGGCCGACCATCTAGATGGAGCAGCGTATGATGCCTGATTCCACAGGTGCGGCAGCGGATCGAGCTGCATTGACGTAGCTGATGACCTGCCTTTAGGCAATTTAGGCATAGTGCTAGTCTCTTTGCCTCGCGCAGACGATCTACTGGCGCTAAGTCTCTAAATTGCTGGCAATAATATATGGCATGCTCTGCACTATGGCAAAGCATGCAACCAAGAGAATTTTGGGTGGTAGCAACTAGCGTCGAACGATTTCTGCCCACCTGAACGCCTGGCGCATAGGTTGCCATGGCGCAATCCACGGCCTCCAAAGTCCTACATCGCTGTTCCAGGAATGCAGCCATCGATTCCCACGACGGAATAAGGTTGGCAAAGACCGGATCCTCCAAGCGCTCCTCCCACTTAGCTTGGCTCGCCGCATCCAGCTTTTGCAGCAGCACTTGCACTATGATGCAGCCAGCGATTTGCTCAGTGGTGCCCAAACCCTTCAACGCACGAATGTGAGCGTTAAACTTGTCCGACAATTTCCGAAGCGATGCCACTGAATCATTCCGTACTACCTTTAAACCCAGAATCTCGGTAATGTGCGCCTGAAAAACGAGACGCCGATTATCAAACCTTTTTTGAAGCAACTCTAAAGCCGCTTCGTAATTGCTGTTTGAAATCTCCAATGATCGGATAGTTTCCAGCGCTGAATCCCTCAAACATGACCGCAGATGTTGAGAGATCCGGATGGCTGTCGATTATGCTCGTGAACACGGAGTAAATATCAGCCCAGTTTGCGTAGCCTCCGCCAAACGTTGGCAGCTGCACAGGCGGCAACGGCATCGGCCTCGGCCGCGCCTGCGTTTGAGGACCACTACACTGGTGGGGCACAACACCTTCCGCAAGCGTTGAGTGCGGCGCGAAATGCACATTGCGTTTGGCTATTTCCGCGCGCACACTAGCCTTGAATTCAACGATGAATTCATCGAAAGACTCGCTCATTTCACTGCCAATTTCGTCGAAGTCCAATTCCTCCAGTTCTGTATGCAGAACATTGAAGGCACTTTGCAGCTCATCAATCTGCTCCAGCCTCACCGTAAGAGTCGGTTCGTCGTATCCGCTTAGCGTCTCATTAGACAGCGACGTTTGTAGCCTCTGCAACCTGCTGAACAGCGCATTGGCTTTGCGCTTTAAAAAGGTCACCCTTTTTTTGTCACCTTCAGCGGGCATAGCAACAAATTGCCTTTAATTCGGTTCAGCGGGAAGATGAGCACAAAATAGATGCCGAAAATGCAAGCGGGGTCAATGAACGTAACGATATATGTAGCAATGTATGTATATATGCAATGCTAGCTCGCTTAAACACAGCCACTATCACCGAAATCTCCACTCTCTTGTCCAACCGATTGCGATTTAATGTATTTGTCGGCGCATACTTTTGTAAGCTGGTGGATGTGCTAGAATATTTCATAAGAATAATAATTCCATCAGCTCGGGGAAATCATTGGTATGTCAGCATATTGTATTATGTGTTAGAATATTCCAGAAGTACAGTAATTTCATCATTTCGGGAAATCATTGGTATTTCATCATATTACAATATTGCATACTGCGTTGCTATTGGTCGGCTGTATTTTTGTAGCTTTGGCATCTCCCGTTACAGCGCGGCGGCAGCGTGTGGTCGCTGTCGCCGAGTGTGGTTCGAAGGTTAGCACGGAGAAGAAGTGAGTGACACAAATTAATTGTGTGTAGAACTTCGGTGCGTTCGAAACTCGCTGCGCGAAATGGAGAATAATAATTGTGCTCTGACATCAGAAGTGGGATCTGGCTCGCTGCCTAACACTATAGATGGGCCGTGGCGCGTTTTAATGGAAATACAAAATAAAAACTTGATCGAACTTGTTAAAGCAATACAAACAACGGCATCCGAAACAACAAACAAAAATATTGTGGTGTTACCTAAATTCAACGCGGACCTTGATGGCGCAGACGCAACGGCGTGGTGCTCTACGGCAAATATTATTTTGGCTGAATCAACTATAAAAGGCAGCGCGTTAGTTATGGCTTTAAGTGCAGCGATGGAAGGAAGCGCGACGCAGTGGTTTGCTCAAATATGCTATCCGGAAATAACTTGGGCCGAGTTTAAGGAACTTTTCGTGCAACGTTTTGCTAGTGTGGAAACTCCAGCGGCTATGTTTTTAGCAATGCTAGCAGGTTGTCCAACTGACGGCGAATGTCTCTCCAATTATGCTAGTCGCATGATGACGTCGCTTATTACGAAGTGGCGTGAGATGGATGTGGAGGAAATAGCTGTTTCTGTGACGCTTGCTTGTTGTGGTTGTTGAACCCAAGGGAGAGATGGTTCATCAAGGCGAGATATTTTCAACAACAACAACAACAACTCAGAGCCCACTCGTTCGTCAGAAATGCCTAATTCGCTGGAATAGAGCAAGGTCCCGAAAAGAAGAGGCACAAAATGCAAACACCGATTAGATGCCATAGTTGTGGTAAACTCGGACACAAGGCAATGGAGTGCCGAAAGAGAAGAGCAGAAGAAAGGAACGAGAGAAACGAGACGAGACCAGGCGATAGCAGTGGCAGATCTAAAGTTACGTGTTTCAAATGTGGCAACGTTGGACATATTGCATCGGCGTGCAGGAACAGCAACAGCGAATATAACCATAGAGAGGAGAGTCGACACGTGTGCGGTAATTAAGCAGAACGGGACAGCAATATAGTTTGGTGAGCGGTTTCCATTTTTCTTTGATTCTTGTCCCGAATGCTCGTTAATAAAAGAGACAATTAGCGAGAAGAGACGCCATAACCTTGTAGTTTTGAGAGGCATAGGCGACAATGTTGTCAAGAGTAATTTGCAAATTCTGTCCACAAAATTGCTGAATTTAATCTTGAATTGTTATTTCACGTAGTTTATAAGAAATGCCTTAAATACGATATGATGATTGAAGCTGTTGAAAGAGACAGTAGCGAAATGATTGAAGCTGTTGAAAGAGACAGCAGCGAAATGATTGAAGCTGTTGAAAGAGACAGTAGCGAAATTGTTGAAGCTGTTGAAAGAGACAGTAGCGAAATTGTTGAAGCTGTTGAAAGAGACAGTAGCGAATTTGTTGAAGCTGTTGAAAGAGACAGTAGCGAAATTGTTGAAGCTGTTGAAAGAGACAGTAGTGAAATTATTGAAGCTGTTGAAAGAGACAGTATGGATGCCTGAAGGGCTAATAATGAAATTTTTAAGTATAATGTAAGCACAAGTGCAAGGCAAATGTCTTGATCATGGCGTGTTGCGCATTACATATGAATAAGAAGAAAATGAATTATGTTAAAGAAAAGAAATTTTTATCGGAAATTTAAATTTGGATATTTGATTTGTCAATTGGCTAATATTTATTTTAAAATGATGTAAAAATAGTTTTGCAATAAAATTGTAGAGAACGAATCATTTTGGTAATATTTCACGAGGACGTGTAAAGGTCAGGATGGCCGTGTCGGCGCATACTTTTGTAAGCTGGTGGATGTGCTAGAATATTTCATAAGAATAATAATTCCATCAGCTCGGGGAAATCATTGGTATGTCAGCATATTGTATTATGTGTTAGAATATTCCAGAAGTACAGTAATTTCATCATTTCGGGAAATCATTGGTATTTCATCATATTACAATATTGCATACTGCGTTGCTATTGGTCGGCTGTATTTTTGTAGCTTTGGCATCTCCCGTTACAGCGCGGCGGCAGCGTGTGGTCGCTGTCGCCGAGTGTGGTTCGAAGGTTAGCACGGAGAAGAAGTGAGTGACACAAATTAATTGTGTGTAGAACTTCGGTGCGTTCGAAACTCGCTGCGCGAAATGGAGAATAATAATTGTGCTCTGACATATTTATATTTATTTATACACGGGATAAGTGCTTTAATTAATGCATGCAAATTAACACTATCACGTCGGGGTCACCAATGTTTAGCTATTGAGCTTTTTCAATAGCTGTTGCGAAAAATAAAGAAAACTGAAGAAAGTTTGTTTATATTACGACACTGTTTATTTTGGGAATTGTTTAAGGCAACTAAGGCCTAAGCTAAGTCTTTTCCGAAACACGACGAATTGGCAATTGGCGAGGCAGACAGCCGAAATGCAGCGCCCAAGCTTAACGTAGGTAGCTAACAACAACAAACAAGGAATGAGCGCCTTACAGATAAATGCGTTCGAGAACAGCGGTTTGCACTATGGGCATCGCAACTGCTACCACTGACTAATTTGGCTTATAATATTAAAGAATATGAGATTAGTCTACTGCACAGTTTTGACAAATAATTAAATTATCTTCAAAACTATTAGTTTCTATCACTAATATGTTCGTATTTCTGCTCAATGCATCCACATGCTGCATATGCTTTCCTGCTTTATGAACTAACTCAAAATCGTACTCTAATAGTTCTAATGCCCAATCCTTGGATTTAATTCTACTCTATTTAACGTTAGAGTTAATGCGTTGCAATCCGTAACAATTTTAAATATATTTCCCTGTACATAGATTCTAAATCTTCTTAATGCATACAGGAAGGCCAATGTTTCAAGTTCAAAACTATGATATTTGGCCTGATCCTTTGTTGGGGCTTTCGAGTTATAAAATATAGGGTGCCATTTCATATCCTCTTTCTTTTGCAATAACACTGCACCAAAGCCTTGTGCACTTGCATCTGTTTGTAACTCTATTTCATACTTATAACTATATAACCCTAACACTGGAGCTTCCACTAACTTTTTATTAAGTGTCTCAAAACATTCTAACTCTTTTTCTTCAAATTCTTTGTCTTTCTTCAATAAGTCATATAATGGTTTTGCAATCGTTTTATTTTGTGATGTACATAGATTCGTCTATTACTATTTCTAAGCTTTATTTAAATAATAATAACGTTAAGGCAATGCAAAACAAGAATTTTTCGCATGGTGCCAATTGATAAAAAATAATATAGATTTAAAGTCAACGAAATTCTAAGGTGAAGGGCATATTTTGTCAAATTTACAATGCATGAGCATACGTGTACACACATACAGTTGTATGCTATCACTGTATGCGTAGAAAAGAGCTGTTTGCTGTAGCGCTCTCCGCTCTTTCTCTCAAACAAAAACTCGAGAGAGCCTGGAGCCACCTCTAGAGCCACGGCCAAACCAAAGACACTAGAATAACAAGATGCGTAACGGCCATAAATTGGTTTGGCACAGCCACTTTTTTGGTGAAGGCCAAATTTGCGCTTTCCGCTCGCTAATGCTGAGAGCGTATGAAATCTAAAAACAGAATTTGCTTGCTTGTGTGATAAAAACAAGAACGCGTATAAATTATGAAAAGGTGTTTTCGCGCGATGGTCCATAGACTTCTCCCTCAAGGTTACAGCGGTGGTAGGACGTCTTTCGTCGGAGTCTTCTACTGAAGATTAGGTTGGAGGGCTTGACTTCGCCCCCTTTGGTTTATTGTCTAGCCTTGTGGCGTAGCAATCTTTGTAATTAAAACAATTGTTATTTACGGCTTTAGCCGGAGCACGTTCTGTTTTATTCTGGTGCAAAACTGAGACTGAAGAGTTTACAAAATATGGAGCTAAGTTTACCCTAACAGCAATGCATCGCGCCATCAAGACGAGTCGGCAAAGCCGACTCAGCATTTCTTGCAGCGTGAGGCAACACTTCGAATAAGAAGAGTCAGCCTTCCGTTGCCGGACACAGAGCGCTGAACTCCATTCTGGCGCGTCAGCATTCTATGTGTTGAGCTACTTAGTTGCTATGGATTATGTTATGCGTTGTTAGCTTCCGGAACTGGTTGCAGACCGCGAACAGTACTTGTCGCTCTTCTGCTGTTTGAATTGTTCGGTGGGGTCCGGCCCCAATGTCATGCTGTAAATTTGGTCGCATTCGTCCTCGTCATAGGGTGCAACTTCTATTGGTTGGTCTAAGCAAAGTGTTTGTTCGTCATGGGAGTTGTTTGTTACCTCGCGGTAGCTATGTCCGTCGATAGATGTGTAAAGTCCGCCCGGGATAGTGAGGTCTTTATTGATGCCTACTGAATTGCAGAAAAAGTCTCCCTCGTCTATGTCTACTGGTAATTTAATTCGAGACTTGCTGTGGTGTGCGATGTGGAGTTCCTGCGTACCCCTGTTACCCCCTGTACACCGGATTGTGTCTCAAGTTTTAGGTTCTTGATATCAATCTTTGCCTTGAGTTTTGTGAGGACGTCTATGCCCAGGAGCCCATTGAAGTATGGGTGGAATTTGAAGAGTAGATGGTTCATTTCGCCATGCTCTCCAAATTCCTTTGGCATGGGCAAGGTTGTTGCCATTTTCAGTGAATAACTGTCCATGACAGTGGTTATTTTGATTTCCCGGTCGAGTGTGCGGGTTAATTCTTGCGGAATGACGGCTGGGTCGATGAAGGAGTATGAGGAACCGGTGTCGATAAAGAATTTTATGGCCTGAGGGGGGTCAAATAGGTTCAGCGTTATGTAGGGTAGAGTCGAGCCATGCGTCAAGTTACTTCGGTAGCCGACTTGTCGGTCGAGGCTCCTAGTTGAAAATATACATTGTCGTTGATATTGTTGAAATTGGTTGGAGCCCTTGGAGGGGGTCCGTTGCGTCGGTCCGGGTTGTCTTGTCTCGGGGCCGGTGGTCCTGCCCTGAAATGGTTATTCCGGCCCGTATTGTCGTAGTTGCGGAATTCCCCCTGCCGGAAGGGGTTATCCCTACGGTTATCCGGTCTGTAGTTGGTTGGAGAATAGTTACGATATCGTTTGAAGCGTCCCCCTGGTCTGTTTGGGGGTGCTCTGTAGCGGTCGAAATTGTTGTTGTAATTATTTCTGGGCCTACTCTGTCTTTGGTACATGAAGCTTTGCTCTGCCTGGCACCATTCGTGGGCTTGTTCTATGGTCGACGGCTTCCTAGCCGGGATGACCGTCCTACTAGGAAGGCATTTAGGCAAATTCCGTCGTAAAGAGCTCTCCTCGATGCTGCACAGCCCCTTGTTCGAAATCGGTGGCCAGTGTCAGCAGCTCGCTTCTCAATCTGGTAATTTCATGGAACAATTTCCCGAAGGGAAGACCGTCTGGCTGATTCTGTATTTCGGAGATTAAAATAGGGTCCGATTTCTTGCATGAGTACATGCGTTTCAGGTTATCCCTGATGCTGTCCCATTCCAATTTTGTGTCCAGCATATTCAGGGCCTCGTCCGCCTTGCCTATAACCTTGTTCCTTAGTATGCGTAGCAGTAGCTACCCGTACGGAGTCTGATAAGTGCCCCTAATGAGCATGATCACTTCCTCCACGCTCACTATGAATTTTTGTAGGGTCCCCGGTGCACCCTCGAAGGTTGGCAGTTGTTTTACAAAGGCTAGTATGTCTTGGGGATTCAGTGTCATGTTAATTGATGTATTGAGGTGTTTAGTAGTGTGCTAGCGTTGGCCATTTTTATTACGTGGAGTGCCGGACTAGTCGTCCCCGATCCCCCTGACCCGTTTCCGGAATCCATAACTATGATTTCTTCCTCCCTTATCTCTGGTAAACTGCTGCTACTTCTAAGGCCTAGCCTAGATTTTGTCTTATCCACGATTGTTTTTCTGGACATTTGCAAGGGTACTAAGAAGTTTGAGAGAATGATGTATATATGTTTTGGTATAGGGGTTGTTGTACCCTGGTAAAATGTATATAGGAATATTGGGGTAATAAGGGTATAATAAAAAAATTTGAATTAGCAAAAAAAAATATATAAGGTATAGAAATTTGTAAAAAGATGTGTATTATGAATGTATGAATACGTTTAAAAATAATACGGATAATATATAGTTTTAGGGATGTAGCGTATTCTTTTTCTTTCCCTTTTCTTTAAATTTTTTTTGGATATTCTTCTTGAGTACGTGTATCTTGTTTGCTTGTACTTATCGCTAGTGGGGTGCGTTGTCGATCCTAACGAATACGTTGGGATCTGTAATTTAATATTATTTATATGTGTATATAACATCAAGAAAATGTAACTATTAAAGCCGCCGGGCCAAGTGGTCTCAATACAATGCTACTTTTAAGTGTTTTCCAGTGTACATTGTGCAGCCATAAGATTTGATTACTTGTATATTTTTCTTTTATGATCCGATGCGCAAAAGCATCCGACTCCGCGGCGGTCGTCTTGTCGATTTTACTGAGTACAGCTTATGTTGTTATGCGACACCGTCCACAATGTAGCGGCCGGACGCTGCGGCGTGCATGCAAGTATGTGCGCCCACATAAACAAACTCAAGTGGTCGACTATCAAGTTCGACTGCCGAGGACTGGAGGGGCTCCTCACGAACTGCTGTCGGTACCAGTTTCCCCTTTCTTGCCTGGCACACAGAAAGAAATGATCGGCCGCACTTATATTCACATATGCATTAAAAAGGTGGCGGAGCACTGGCAATTATTAAGTTGTGGCATATAGGTTTCGTTATGCTTTCCCTTTTTTTCCAGTGTGGCTATATTCACATATTTATGCGCGATGCATGAGCGGCTATCAAGGATTAATTGCCGTCTAAATATGTTTGTTTAATTTCTCTTTGTGTAAAATGCGAAATTATTTATTTTTTTTATTTTTTTATTGTGGCACATATATTAGGCGTTTACATATTTTAATGCGCGATGCATTATGTAGCGGCAATCAGCGATTGATTGTTGCTGAAAATATGTTTGAATTACATTTTTTTTTTGTGTAATATGCGAAATTATTTATTTTTTATTGTGGCACATAATAGGCGATTGATGGTCGTTTTAATATATATTTACTAATATGCTTTTAGATTTGCGTGTGTAATGCACATTTGTTAATGCCGTTTATTTTGCTTCCGCACACCGTTATTTGTTGATTTTGCATATTTGCTCTTTTGTATAAAGGTATTTATGTATGTTTGGAGTCGGTTCTTTTTCTTTTAAGCGCACGGAATTTACAATTCGTTTAGATGCACTGCATTATTTTTTCATTTGCAAAAATTGAAGTCACTTGGCCGGCTGCTTGCATGCATTACAGTATGATATTTAATAATATTCCGGTGATCTTCATATCCTTCTTCTTTTGGATGCTCTGGATCTCCTTTAGGTTCCTTCCTGCGCCAGTTAAGTCGTGGTCTGAGGATTCCTGCTTCTTTTAGCTTATTTATATGTTGATCGCAAGGAGGATTTTCGATATTGAAGTAAGTCGCTCGAATTTCGGTAACAAAATTAATTTTATTTACAGAATAATTTTCCTCTTAGCCCAGCGCACGATTCTTTTTGTTCTGCGAAACCCCTTGCGTTGCCGCTTTTCGCCCGATTGCCCCTTCCAGTGCTTCGGTTTGATTCTTGGAATCCTGACTCCGCTGATCCAGTGTGGGTTGATGACTTCGCTGCAGTGTGTGTCCGGGTTGAGTGTCTCATAAGTAGGTCGCTGCTCGTGGGGGTTTCGGGGGAGGTGAAATCATGCTTGTGCCGTCACCGATAACTCGCGCGTAGCTAGCCTTAAAGTGTTGAACAACAAAGCTTGCAAATCAAGTCAATTGTAACAAGATTTGTGGAAATAAAAACATTTTTTTGTATAAGACCAGCACATACAAGCAATGTACATAAGAAAATTTTTTGGTAAGTATGTATATAATAATACATCAACAAACGTGTAAAAGCGTTGAAATAGGGCAGCCCCGATTATGATAAGTAAATGGTTAATGCCGTGGGTATAAGTCAATGTTTGTGTTTTGGCGCTATTATTTTACTATAGCGGAATTGATTTTACAAAGTTCTTAAATAATTTGTTGGTTGGCTTTTAAGAAAAAAAGCGCAAACTATGAGAAGAAAGAGGTGGAGAAAGTAACAGTAATGGCGATGATGAAAAAGTGGAAAACGAAATTGAGACAGCTGTGCCAGCTCCCGACTTAGGTGTTAGTATATCTAAAGGTTGTGCGGCCAGGAAAATAAAAAGATAATAACATCTATTATTTCCTGTATTGTGTTTTGTAGATCCCACGACATGGCGTTGAGAGGCAAGCACTACGGTGAAGGAATTGTAGAGGACTTTTACAAACCTAGAATCGACGCTGGAGACAATGTTTTAAAAAAGCATATGGAGCATAGAAAAGGAAACAAGCTATCGATCAGTTGAAATTCAAAATGAAATCATCAGCCTTTGTGGTGAAGTTCTAAAAAACCAGATTATAAAATTAGTTCAAAATGCAGACGCATATAGCGTTACAGCTGATGAAAGTGCTGATGTGTCTGGATCAGAGAAATTGTCAACAGGTTTGAGGTATTTCCATGAAGGCAAAAACGAAGTCCAAGAATCGTTTTTTCGGGTTTGTAGAAATAAAAACGTTGGATGCAAAATCAACAGCTAATGCTATTGACGATTTCTTAACTAAAGCAGATCTCAATCCTGACAAATGCGTTGGACTGGGATTTGATGGCTGCTCGACAATGGCTGAAAAGGAGGGCGGTGTGCAGGCAATCTTACGCAAGAAATACAAGAAAGCTTTATATTCTCATTGTTCGTCGCATAAACTAAATTTAATCATCAACGACCTTAATGCACTGGCAGATATTCGAGACACCACTGGAACAACGAAAAACATTATTACATTTTTCCGCGAGTCTGTTCTGAGCAGGAAGATAATTCCCAATATATCCAAGCTTTGTGAAACGATATGGAGTGAAAAATACAAAGCTATTAAACGTTTTAAGGAAAATTTCGGCGATATACAACTGTTAAGAACCTATCAAGATGATCCTGATAGTATAAGGGATGAATTATTAAGAGATGCAACAGTCGTTGCAGAGACAATTGGGTTGGAGGAGGACATGACATCACTTCCTCGTATATTCGGCAAGCAATGTCACAGAAATAACCATCCAGCTTAAAATAGCTCAAAGTATTGGAAGAGGTCATTGATTATTCATTACTTGGACTCAATTATTAGCTCACTCGATAATCGGTTCTCCGATGAAAAGAAGGTATCATTTTCTTTGTTCTATTTACATCCGGAAAAAATGCAACTAATGTCAAAAGACTCACTTATAACAAGTTGCGAAATACGATTTACCCAGCCTTAAAAATGAAATTGAGCTTTGGCAACAAATGTGGCGCTGTAAATGTATCTGAGATGACTGTTCTTGATACGATTCAGTACGCAAATGAATTTTAACCCGATATTTAAAAACCTCTGAAGATTTTAATCGCTTTACCGAGTACAAAGTGTTCAGTTCAGCGATCATTTAGCAGCTTAAGACGTATAAAGACTTGGCTGCGAAGTACAATGGTAGAAAGTCGTCTTAATTGCCTGGCTTTGATGAGTGTTCACCGACAACTAATTATGGACGATTTGGATGAATTCAATAACAAAGAATTTAGTAAAATCCCCAGAAAGTTATGTTTTTCTTAAGCTTTGTTTCATTTAAAATAAAAATTGTAGTTTAAAAAAACTTATTTGTCTTGTATTTACCCTTCACTCAAAAAGTGAATATTTTGTTGCGTCGCAGACCCGACGGTGCTTATACTTATATGCACAGATGCCAAATATACCATAAAGCTGTTATATTTGAAAATATCTTAACCAAATTATGTCTCACGAAATCGGGTTATCCAGTCGCGATATAGTAGTTAAGATCTGTAGTTAAGGTGAAGGGTAAGGTGAAGTCTGGGTGTCTCAAAATTGGGTCGTTGACAAGGAGTGTCTTGCAGAATTCAAAGGCTTCGCGGAATTCGTTGTTGATTATTACCGACTTGCCACCTTAGTGTAATTTTTACACTAAGTACACTAAGTTTACACTAAGTTTAGTAATTCGCGCGAAATCTTTTATAAATTTCCTGTTATAGCCTAAAAGTCCCATGAAAGACTTAATTTATCGACTGGTCTTGGGGCAGGGAAATTCTTTTATGGCCGCTATTTTATTAGGGTTCGGTTTGATTCCTTTTTGAGTGACTACGTGGCCCAAGAAGTCTATTTCCTTACGCAGGAAGATTGACTTGGTGAGTTGGATTTTCAAATTCGCTGTACGGAGTTTTTTGAAGACGGAGCTTATGTCATCTAAATGTTTCTGGAGTGAAGCGGAGAATATTATGATATCGTCTAGGTAGACTAGGCAGATATCTCATATTAGCGTGCCTAAGACGTTATCCATGACATGTTGAAATGTGGCGGGGGCGTTTCTCATCCCGAAGGGCATTCTGGTAAATTCATAATGGCCGTTTTCGACCAAAAATTCTGTCTAAGCCCTATCTTCCGGGTTCATCTGAATATGATGAAACCCACTTGCCAGGTCCAGGGTGGTGAAGTACTTGGCCCGGCCTAGGCTGTCGAGGATTTCATTTATGTTTGGGATAGGGTATCGGTCGGCGATAGTTTTTTCGTTCAGTTTCCTGAAATCTATAACCAGTCGCCATTTCTTGTTGCCGTCCGAGTCGTTTTTCTTGGGTACTACCCAGACGGGTGCGCCCCAAGGTGAGTGGCTATTTCGGATTATGTCTTGTTCTAGCATCTTTTTAATTTGGTTCCGTACTTCCTCTTTATGGATGTACGGGTACCTGTAAGTCTTTGCGTGTACCGGTGTATCGTCTGTCGTCGGAATGGAATGTTTAACTGTATTCGAAAAGGTGACGGTCTCCCTCTCGTCATAGAATAGCTTCCGGAACTGGTTGCAGACCGCGAACAGTACTTGTCGCTCTTCTGCTGTTTGAATTGTTCGGTGGGGTCCGGCCCCAATGTCATGCTGTAAATTTGGTCGCATTCGTCCTCGTCATAGGGTGCAACTTCTATTGGTTGGTCTAAGCAAAGTGTTTGTTCGTCATGGGAGTTGTTTGTTACCTCGCGGTAGCTATGTCCGTCGATAGATGTGTAAAGTCCGCCCGGGATAGTGAGGTCTTTATTGATGCCTACTGAATTGCAGAAAAAGTCTCCCTCGTCTATGTCTACTGGTAATTTAATTCGAGACTTGCTGTGGTGTGCGATGTGGAGTTCCTGCGTACCCCTGTTACCCCCTGTACACCGGATTGTGTCTCAAGTTTTAGGTTCTTGATATCAATCTTTGCCTTGAGTTTTGTGAGGACGTCTATGCCCAGGAGCCCATTGAAGTATGGGTGGAATTTGAAGAGTAGATGGTTCATTTCGCCATGCTCTCCAAATTCCTTTGGCATGGGCAAGGTTGTTGCCATTTTCAGTGAATAACTGTCCATGACAGTGGTTATTTTGATTTCCCGGTCGAGTGTGCGGGTTAATTCTTGCGGAATGATGGCTGGGTCGATGAAGGAGTATGAGGAACCGGTGTCGATAAAGAATTTTATGGCCTGAGGGGGGTCAAATAGGTTCAGCGTTATGTAGGGTAGAGTCGAGCCATGCGTCAAGTTACTTCGGTAGCCGACTTGTCGGTCGAGGCTCCTAGTTGAAAATATACATTGTCGTTGATATTGTTGAAATTGGTTGGAGCCCTTGGAGGGGGTCCGTTGCGTCGGTCCGGGTTGTCTTGTCTCGGGGCCGGTGGTCCTGCCCTGAAATTGTTATTCCGGCCCGTATTGTCGTAGTTGCGGAATTCCCCCTGCCGGAAGGGGTTATCCCTACGGTTATCCGGTCTGTAGTTGGTTGGAGAATAGTTACGATATCGTTCGAAGCGTCCCCCTGGTCTGTTTGGGGGTGCTCTGTAGCGGTCGAAATTGTTGTTGTAATTATTTCTGGGTCTACTCTGTCTTTGGTACATGAAGCTTTGCTCTGCCTGGCACCATTCGTGGGCTTGTTCTATGGTCGACGGGTTCCTAGCCCGGATGACCGTCCTACTAGGAAGGCATTTAGGCAAATTCCGTCGTAAAGAGCTCTCCTCGATGCTGCACAGCCCCTTGTTCGAAATCGGTGGCCAGTGTCAGCAGCTCGCTTCTCAATCTGGTAATTTCATGGAACAATTTCCCGAAGGGAAGACCGTCTGGCTGATTCTGTATTTCGGAGATTAAAATAGGGTCCGATTTCTTGCATGAGTACATGCGTTTCAAGTTATCCCTGATGCTGTCCCATTCCAATTTTGTGTCCAGCATATTCAGGGCCTCGTCCGCCTTGCCTATAACCTTGTTCCTTAGTGTGCGTAGCAGTAGCTGCCCTTACGGAGTCTGATCAGTGCCCCTAATGAGCATGATCACTTCCTCCACGCTCACTATGAATTTTTGTAGGGTCCCCGGTGCACCCTCGAAGGTTGGCAGTTGTTTTACAAAGGCTAGTATGTCTTGGGGATTCAGTGTCATGTTAATTGATGTATTCATTGAGGTGTTTAGTAGTGTGCTAGCGTTGGCCATTTTTATTACGTGGAGTGCCGGACTAGTCGTCCCCGATCCCCCTGACCCGTTTCCGGAATCCATAACTATGATTTCTTCCTCCCTTATCTCTGGTAAACTGCTGCTACTTCTAAGGCCTAGCCTAGATTTTGTCTTATCCACGATTGTTTTTCTGGACATTTGCAAGGGTACTAAGAAGTTTGAGAGAATGATGTATATATGTTTTGGTATAGGGGTTGTTGTACCCTGGTAAAATGTATATAGGAATATTGGGGTAATAAGGGTATAATAAAAAAATTTGAATTAGCAAAAAAAATATATAAGGTATAGAAATTTGTAAAAAGATGTGTATTATGAATGTATGAATACGTTTAAAAATAATACGGATAATATATAGTTTTAGGGATGTAGCGTATTCTTTTTCTTTCCCTTTTCTTTAAATTTTTTTTGGATATTTTTCTTGAGTACGTGTATCTTGTTTGCTTGTACTTATCGTTAGTGGGGTGCGTTGTCGATCCTAACGAATACGTTGGGATCTGTAATTTAATATTATTTATATGTGTATATAACATCAAGAAAATGTAACTATTAAAGCCGCCGGGCCAAGTGGTCTCAATACAATGCTACTTTTAAGTGTTTTCCAGTGTACATTGTGCAGCCATAAGATTTGATTACTTGTATATTTTTCTTTTATGATCCGATGCGCAAAAGCATCCGACTCCGCGGCGGTCGTCTTGTCGATTTTACTGAGTACAGCTTATGTTGTTATGCGACACCGTCCACAATGTAGCGGCCGGACGCTGCGGCGTGCATGCAAGTATGTGCGCCCACATAAACAAACTCAAGTGGTCGACTATCAAGTGCGGCTGCCGAGGCCTGGAGGGGCTCCCTACGAACTGCTGTCGGTGCCAGTTTCCCCTTTCTTGCCTGGCACACAGAAAGAAATGATTGGCCGCACTTATATTCACATATGCATTAATTAGGTGGCGGAGCACTGGCAATTATTAAGTTGTGGCATATAGGTTTCGTTATGCTTTCCCTTTTTTTCCAGTGTGGCTATATTCACATATTTATGCGCGATGCATGAGCGGCTATCAAGGATTGATTGCCGTCTAAATATGTTTGTATAATTTCTCTTTGTGTAATATGCGAAATTATTTATTTTTTTTATTGTGGCACATATATTAGGCGTTTACATATTTTAATGCGCGATGCATTATGTAGCGGCAATCAGCGATTGATTGTTGCTAAAAATATGTATGCAAATTAAAATTGTTACTCTTTATTTATTTAAAAAATAAATTTTATTTTTTATTATTTAACATTTATTTGGTGATAAACTTTTTCACTTATACTATTACGAGACACTTGGTAACTTATGTTTAACTTCGAGCTGTTGACGATCTCGTCCCGATTCAGACTCCCGACTCTTACTGACTGATCTTCAAATTCTAAGTCCTAATCCAATCAACCTCGGCCAGAAGCTTTTCTTTCGGAAAATTACCGAACTTTCGATAAAAGCTTTATGCTGGAAATTTTCCACTGCATTGTGAATTTCAATTATGCTGATCGATGCAATTTTTGATTGATACGCAATAAGTCGGCCGTGGCTTGGTCTCCAAGCGGAAGCTGTGTTTACGTTAAGTTTGGGTTGCTTATGTTAGCGGGTAGCTGAGTGCTGGCAAAGGCAATGACAAAAACAAAGACAAGGGCAATTCCGACGAGATTGAAAATTGGAATTTGTTTATAAATTGTGGAAGGGAGCTATGTTCATGGGTTGGATAACTGTTGGATTAATTTCGTTCAAACGTTCATTTAATTCTGTTAAAAATTCTACATCATTATTTGGTTTTTCTGGTTCTGGCCGTTTTTGTTTGGTTACAAATATATAATACCTGATTTTATTATTAATATAGTAATGAAATACAAAATGATTAAAATTAATAATATAAATGAAATTGAAATTTTCCAATTGTAAATTTCAATAAATGGGTTTAAAATATTAATGTTGTCAAGAGAAAGTTCTGAATTGTTTGATTTTATATATTCTGATATTTCTAAGTTTTTAAAGTGGTTGGTAGTTATGTACTCAAGTATTTTGTTTTCTGAATTGGTGTATGAAATATTATTTATTGTAGTTGTGCTGTTAAATGTTATTAAATATGACCCATTTAAATGAGAATCGTTCACAATATTATTTCCATTTATTAGAATGGCACCTTCTTGAATGATATCTATATTCTTATTCTTTTCTAGAATTTTAGTGCAAATTGATTTTTCTCCATTTAGTAAGCGGGTAAAACAAGTCTTATCTTTACTTATAGTACAATAGTTGTTCAAAAGTTCGTTCTTAAAATTAGATATTTCATAATAGGTATTTTCGCATTTGCGACCTGATTACTTATAAGTAGTTTTCCATCATTATGTGAAATGGATCTGGCATAGTAAATTTCGCATCTGTTTGTTATAACGGGGTATTTATATAAATTATTAAGAGTTCTTTATGCAATACAATTTTGAATATGGCGATGTCCATTAAGTCTGCAATAAGTACAGGCTGTTGTTCGTGATCTAATATTTCTTTGATGTCTTCATTGTTTAAAATTTTTGTGTGGAATAAATCAATTTTGGCCAGTGTGATAGTATCAATAATGTTTTGTAAGTCAAATGTTAATAAACGTAGGCGATGTTTTCCTAATGGCAATTCTTGATCGATAAAATGTTTTTAAAA